>NW_019268088.1:0-104416 GCF_002742605.1 Olea europaea var. sylvestris
AAAATTGCGAAGTAGATCTTGATTTGATCTTTAGATAGCCTAAGAACTGAAAAGGAATTGAAAGCATATGATCTATTCCATTCTAGTTATAAGCAAAATATAAGTGGCCTTGAGATATTGAAGCATAGAATTGAATATTTTTCTTTAACTTACTATATAGATATGACAAGAAATGATAATTTAGTGCTATATGACTATGTTTTGATCTCAATCAAGGAATAAGGATTGACATATTCAAGGCTATGTTAGAGTCCTTTTTTTTATTTGTGCAAAAAATGAGTTTTATAATAGCGAATTTTTGAAAAAAAAAATGTGTGATTAAAAGGTAGGAAATTTTTTCGATTTATGTGGAAAATTATTTTACTGGGAGAATGAATGATTAAAAATGAGTTTGAGAAAATGAATTTTTAAAAAATAGGCTCAAATAGGGGTCAAATAACATTTTTGACAATTGGTTTTCTTTGCAGTGATTTGGTCCAATATATAATCTGATTTCTGCATGAAACCCTTAAAACGTTGGATCATATGAGTCCATATCTAAACAATAATCATAAACAAGAACCAATTAAACAAGTTTAAAATCGATCGATAGACCTAGCACAAAGCATTCTAGAACATTCTATTCCACCAAGGCCGCCGCAATACGACCTAGCACGGTGGGTTACACCTCTTCATACCAAAGTCTTTAAGCATCATGAGTTAAGTAAGACTACGACGTTTATCATCTTCAACCTTTGCCCATTCCTTTCACCTCTTAACAACCCTGAAATTATTATTGTTGGCAAAGTGGGTGAAGATTTGACATGATGTTGATCAAAATCTTGTCCACATGTTACGCGTGTCACGTCTATATGAAATCAAGGTCCACAAAATTATTGATTCCCTAAGCCATGGGTTAATTACCAACTACTTGACCATATGCACCTTAGCAGGGCTTATGGGCTTCTTGCAAATTTTGATCCTCTGTGTGTATGTGTATATATATATATATATTCATTTATTTTCCAAGTGTGATGAGAAACCATGTCTTATACTTTAAATTTGACTCGAGCTCTTGATGAGAAATGTGTTTATAGCATGATCGGCAAGCGTGTCTTAAATTTTAACGTGAAAAGTAAAGGCTCTTTGAGCATAGATGGTCGTAGTAGTAAATTGCTTTTTAGATTCATTGTAAAAGAAAAATGAGAAGAAGATAAGATGTACTGTTTTAAATATATTTTATTATGTCAATAAGTGAATTCTTTTAGACTTCGCAAATTCTATGATCCAACTTGTCACGTAAGTATAGGCCTAATCAAATATTCTAGCCTCAAGGAATTACTTCACCCATCAATTCAAGAGTCGGTTGTGCTACGTATATATCACGACTCACCGATTTATCAACAAATGATGCGGCGAAATTTGATTGGATTAAAATCTCGTCAATCAAATAAAAAAATCATATTGTTTTTGACAACTCATCAATATGTAAAATATTATATAAATAGTAATGTACACCAAGCATTTTTTTTACAAAAGTAGTGTTATTCATAGTCAACGACTATAGTAGTCATCTAACGTAGTTTAATTTTAGTAATTACAAAATATGAACACTTTTCATAATATTTTTATTTTAATTATATAGATTAAGTCACATAACATGTCATGTCAGATGGACTAATTCAACCGTTGACTATGAATAACATTATTCAGCAATTCAAAAGTGGAGAACACAAGTGGAACAAGGATTTGGTGCTGAGAGTGGGCCGTTTTTTCAAGCTAATTGTGATTAAGTGGGATCAGATACCATAAATCAAGATTCTCAAGCATCCTCTTCCAGTCCTCTACTTGTTTATAAAGTTATGTCCTTTAAGTCTCTCAAAAAATAAAAAATAAAAAACAAAAAATAATTTATCCCTGAAGATCAAATGCACATCAAACTTTCTTTCATTAGGTATCTTCCTTTTATGTTCACCAGTCTGTACTTTGCCACTTAAAAGCATCTTCATATTAGAAAAAAACCGTCCTCTATTTTTTGTACCTAGAATTCAATTCTGTCTCTTGAAGCAAGAAAATAGTTCAGAAACAGCCCTTTGGATTTAGATCAGAAGGAGATGTTCAAAACGGCGTCAAGCGCGTATCTGCAGATAGCAAAGCAGGGACACTAAGAAGAAAGGACAGTAAAGGATTCATTCGATTTGTTGGAGGGATCAAAGTTGTGTTCTTGGAAGGCTTACTTTTTTAGAGGCAGGTTAGACTCCTGGTAATTATCAGCCACCGGGAAACCAAGAAACTTCCTTTTCCTGCAACATGTTTGGTATACAGTATTAGATGGTACTCTACTCGTAGTACAAAATTCTAACTACTTTTTCTTTTCTGTCTAATCGACCTTACCTAACGTGCCAACAGCGTTTAAATTCTTGAAAGTGGAGTATAAGATAAAGATTTGTGATTATATGAGGGGGATGAATTCTCTTCTTTCCATTTCCTTTGTAGTCCGATTTGCTGTCGAATTTTGTTGGAGTAGAGAAAACTGCAGCCTATTTGCGTAATTCATCACACTCAATATTGGTTTAACAGTTTTAAAAGCTGCAGGTTTTTATCAAAAAAGACCCTACTTGTTTGGTACTTTTGATCATTGAACCAATTCGAATCTGATGAGTTTATATCATGAGCCACGCCGTTTCCTTCTCGACAAACAGCCTGTTTCCAATACCAGCGCCAGACCGCATAATGGAAAAAACGGTGAGGCTAATTTCGACACGAACATGGTCATCATCTTGGCAGCCTTGTTATGTGCACTAATATGTGCACTTGGGATAAATTCAATAGTAAGATGTATACTGCGATGTTCTAATAGGCTTACCTTGGATGCAACAGACCAAACACCGCCCCGGGGAGTGGCGAGAAAGGGCCTAAAGAAGAGGACTCTGCGACAGATTCCGGTGGCTGAGTATGGATCAGGACATGATAATGCTGCAGCATTTACAGATTGTCCAATATGTCTAGGTGAATTTATGGATGGTGAAAAGGTTAGAGTGCTTCCATATTGTCACCACTGTTTCCATGTGAAATGTATAGATATTTGGTTGGCTTCACATTCGTCGTGCCCGACGTGCCGCCAGTCATTGGAGGACCAGCCAACGGATGCTGAGGCTGATGGGAGGCAGGGAGGAAATGCAGCAGGAGAACACGGTGATTTGCCTAGTTTTGCTGATGAAGCGTGCTAATTGCTTAGCAAAAAATGTCATAGTGCAATGAACAACAATGGTTACTTGTAGTTGATATTCTATATGTTGTTCAAAATCTTTTTATTATGTAATGCTCGAATCAGATGTGTAAACTGGTTGATTGTGCAGCATTTGCATAGACAAATCTTGTCCTGAAATTGAATCTATGCCCCTGTTTGGTTTTGTAAAATATAAAATTTTTAGTAAATTTTTATAAAATTTGATAAAATATGGGCTTACACGACCTTCAAGCATGCCAGGACAAGTGGGCCACCTTGGGCACCAATGGTTAGACCATTTTTACCCATAAAGGTTTATGATTTATCTTTTCCCTCCCTCTTTCCATTGTCTAATTGTATCAGAATTCAACTTAAAGCTTTGTCTAGAAGAGATTTTACTCCCATTTTCAGCAATTTTTCAATTGTTACTGGGCCCCATTTTGGCCGCAATATTTGACTGTGGAAAAGTAAATATCAAAAATGTCCAACCATCGTGAAGAATGAATTAAGCCCCCGTTTGATCCCCATTAAATTCAATTACATTACATTTCATTTTTCTCTTTCTTATTTTCAACCACACAATTTTCTATAAAATAATATTACACGTACATCGAAAATATTTCATTCTTTTTCAACCACTCATTTTTTTTAAAAAAAAATACTATTTCCCCCATTTTCATTTTCAGGTAATGGGGGTCAAACGGGGGCTAAATGTTAAGGGGTAAAAATGTCTTTTTGCCTTAAAAGTGGTCCAAATTTGAGATTGGCTTGCATAGTAACGATCAAATTTTGGCTTCAATTTTATCCAAGATCACTCCCAGACAAGGACTAAGTCTAAAAGGTCATGGATTCGAATTCTAAAAGCACGGTAAAAATCTGTAAAGAGTAAGATGGGTTTAGGCTCACCCATAATGGACAATACGCATGCTATGAGCCAGGCATAAGGTCTGAATCATTATTTAAAAGAAAAAGGAAAAAAAAGAAAGGCTTGTTTTTTGTAAGGGGTTTAAAAATGAAATGCAAAATATCTCAATATAGCCAAACACATTAAGTTTCTGTGGCCCACATTTTCTAAAACTCATTTTTCCTCTAACTAATTTTCATTAACACATTTCACGAGACTCGCAATTCTTATTAACTTTTCAACCACACATTTTATCAACTTTATCAAAATCTACTAAAAATTTAATTTTTATCTAAACTAGACAGGAACTAAGGTCATATCCAATCCTGCACCAAAATTTGAGGTAAATTTTGCACCAAAACTTGCACCAAATTAAAAATCATATCCAACAATTATATCAAAACTTACACTAAATGAACAGTGTTTAATAATTTTCTTCTCTTTTTTTTATTCTTAATAATTTATTTACTTGAAAAATTATTTGTTTATTTATTTTACAAATACATAAATCACTAAATGAATAATTACGTTAAACTAACGAAAATATTAAATTCATTAATAAATATAAAAATTTATTTTTTATATTATTAAAATTTATTTTATTATTATTAATAATCTTAATAAGAATTATAATAATAAAAATTTACTGTATTAAAAATATATAATACAAATGACACAAATACGCTCCATCAATTAGTTTGGCAAATAGAAGAAAATGGTAAATTTGACTTTACACCATTTTGTACAAAATGGTGCAAACTTTAGTGCCACATTGAAGAAGTATTGCATCAAAATTTGGTGTATCTTGGTGATTTGGTGCATCCTTTATAGATGCCCTAACTATCACAAAATTATTTTGTTATTTAAATGCTAATCCACGAAAATAGTTTCAACACAGAAGATGTATGTGTCCTATGGACATTGTTACACGTACATCAAACTTTACATAATGAGTTACATAATATCACATATTACTTTATCATTTGTCAATTTAAAATACGGTAAACTTTTTCTTCCAATCTTTTCCCTCCACATCATTTTATGCAATCCCTTGTGTACCATTTTTATATACAAATAGCTTAATCGTTGTTCTTTTTTGAAAAAAAAGTTGTCTTTGATAGATTCTAAGTCATTGGATATATCATTTTGAACTTGTCAAACGAGTAGTGCACGTGTATTTTGTGTTACATGTAACTCAAAGCAAACGTACGCATAATTGCTCGTTGTATTCTTTTTAGTGTAACGCATAAAAGATTCTCTTTGAAACTTCTTGGATCTAACTCTTTGAAAAATATAGAGAAATTGCTTGGACAAATAGAACTTTTCTTCTTTGGAAAAAAATCTGAAATGTGAACAGTTTGAAGTTAACATTCAGTTCATTGGGTTTAGTTATTTCACATGCCAAGTTGTTGTCATTCTTTACCCCAATTGACTAACATTTCATTTTCAAAAATGAGATAATTGCCAGCTAAACACAAGAGAACAAAGGTTAGAATAATCCGAGTAATATTTGCTAGAAGCCTAATCAAGATTCATTCTTGTTTTCATTTTTATTTGACTAACCACGATAAGTAGATATGTACATATAGGTACGTAGAGTGGGTTGAATGTTTGGCAAAATCTTTAAGGACGTGAATCAAAAACTTTTGATGAGTCTTTCAAGATGAATGAAAATAAAAATTTTAAAGGAGCAAATGAAATCGATGAAAATTTCATTTATAGTCGTCAACAAGATTATGGTCACTGATTCAACAAAATAAATATATGTAGATTATTTAGTCAGGATTAGATATAACAATACTGTGGATTATCATCAACGTACACAACGATTATCAAAGATAATATAATCAATAATGTTGTTGGCGACCGTCAATGATGCTTCGGTTGCTCGTTGTCGGTGGAGAATTACTCAACTACAAAGTTATTCTTTATTATTTTTTTATTTTTTTTGTATTTTGTATTAATTTAATTCCGGAGGTGACTTTAGACATTTATTTATTAATTTGTAACTTTTGTTTTATTTCCCAAAGAATTTTTTTGTCATTAGTATTTAAATTTTATATTTTTATTACTTTATTTATTGAAGAAGTTTCATCGGTCAAGAAATTTATCACCAAGACAAAATCAAACTTGTGGATTGTGTTGTTAAAATTATTTGGAATAAAATTTTCTAAACTTTGGAAGCTTTATCTAAACATGGGGCCTTAGACGACTATCTCAATTGTATAAAGATTAAGGCGGCTTTGCATTGACGGTTTTCAATATGCACAAACCATTTTTGAACATGGTGAGTGAGGTCTTTATATTTAAGCATTTTTTTTTTAATTTAATGAAAGAATATTTGCTATCTGCCTAACATAATTTGAACTTATAGGTCGTGTTAAACTATGAAAATATTTTCCTTAATAGAGGCTTATCATAAACTCGAGCTCGAATCAACTCAACATAACCTACTGTACATATATAAATGGTCAAAATCTTGAGCAATTGATGATCTTCGTTTGCAAAAATATCTCGATATCATGTTACCTCGTTTATGATGTCCAAGAATTTAGGTTTTGTTTTTCTTAAACCTCAATATTCATGTTTGACTTAGTGCTTGTTTGGTACAGATTTTAAACCAATTAAAATCATTTTTTTTACCGTTATTTCAGTATTCCAGCCGTCATTTTTGAATTCTTCTGTCACAAGTAGGACCCATTTTATCTCTAACGGTTAAAAAATCAATTATCAAAATTCCTACCAAATAAGTACTTAAACGTTAAAATATCACATTTTAACAAAAATTAAATTATTCCATATACCTTTTTAGTTTAATGTAAACCTAATTTCCAGTAACACCCAACTTACTAAAATTCAATTTAAGTTCAACAATACAAGATTCTTAGAAATAAGTAGATATTCTACTTCTTTATGATTAATCTTAGCCATATCTTCTAATTTTCAACTTATAAATGGCCCATGTGGGTTTGATTTGAAAGGTATATATATTGATAAGAAAGCATATAATGTGGAACACAAAGAATCATAGATCATCATAGGATTATAGAATGGAATCTCAAAACTTACTTTTGCTTCCTCTTTCATGAGCCCTTCTAATTTTGAGGAGCCACAAAAATATTTTTTAACCTTTTTAATGCATTTATTCATCATACGATTATAAAGTGGGAATTTGATTGAGACACTCTGAAATGCATAATTCATAAATAGGGTAATTAACAAAAAAAACATCCTAGTCATTTGTACTCATTGCGAAAATGGTCCCTATCGTTTCAAACTTGTCATTTACACCCTCATTTCAAACTTTTCTTGTAGAATTGGTCATTTCCGTCATATTCCGTTAACTCCTTCAATTAAATAACTGTAATTTGGTGCAAAACGTCCCTATCATTTGCTTTAATTACTCAAATAGTCCCTATCATTTCAATTTTAACATTTGAACACTCAAATCGACATTTCTTTTGCTTAAATGGTGTTTATTGTCCATTTTCTCCATTATAAATATTGACATAAAAAACGTGTCAATAAAATTTCGAACACATCCCCTCCACTTATACATCACTTGCACACTAAATCTTCCCGTTAAGAGGCAAAAGTTGTCTGTCGAGAAAAATGTCTGACAACCTTTAACACTCCGACGGTCAAGTCAAACGCTACGACAGTCAACTCCCTCTATTGCACTCATATTTTTCTCGTATATGAACTACCTTGAAAAATCGGTGTAAGCCTGAATAAACAAGAACTTACGAATCACCTTGGCCGATGTCGCATATAATTTATCAAAATTTCGACAGTATCTTCTCCTTAATATGGACTCAATCAACCTGTAATACAAAAAAATATATATCCACTACACATATACAAAATAAATTTTCGGTCCATTTGTCCCTTCAGATAATGACAACAAAGAGAAAATCATAATAAATCATATGTTTGCACAACTAGTGTAACAGTATTTGTAATGTACAAAGGGGTTGTCATGCATCATAGTAAATCATATGTTTGCACAACTAGTGTAACAGTATTTGTAATGTGAAGTAAGTAACATGTTGATAATATAGATAATGTATATAGGTACTGGCAGTAGTGAAAATAGTATTATGACAAGCTAGTAATAATAATGTAATGATACAAAGTTACTAATGATAACTGTTGATCCCAAAAGATATGACAACAGAATCTCGACTTCGTTCCTTCCACGTGATATCACATGCAGATTGAAACTCCGTTAGAAGGCAAAGGCCATCGGTCAAAAAAAAGGTCCGACTACCATTTGCACTTCAATAGTCAAGTCAATGACCGAACGAGAGAAATATGAGTACAAGAGAGTGAGAGAGAATTTAGCCAGGGTTAGAATGAATGTACTTTAAGTGTGAAGTAAAACCTATATATATATAAATGAGAATGGGCCGAGTGCGTGTAGTAAGTGGGCTCAACTCAAGCCCAAGACGAGGTTGCCGTGGTTGTTGAGTTTAATAAATCAAATACCATTGAATAGTCAATGCCACGTTGGCATATATGTGACCCCCTCCATCTGAACATGCCACGTAATTTATAGAAGTAACAATAATTCCCCAAGTCTGAGTCGCACATCCATGTGCAAGTCGGACTTTAAAATATAAGTTGCCAAGTAGGCGACGTCTTACAAATTGCCTCAAAAAAAATCAGTAGTTTCAATAAATGAAGACTTAAGGGCTTACAAATTGCCTCAAGAATATAAGTCGATCCAATAAAAAAATATGTGTACGAGCCTGGATAAACGTGGACTTACAAATAGCCTCGAAGATAGATACTGCATATAATTTTTCGAAATTTGGACAGCATTTTTCCTATAATATAGACTAAAAATCTGTAATACAACATAATATCTCCACTGTATATATATAAAATAAATTTTGGATCCATTTGCCCCTCCAAATAAGGTAAAATGATGATCATATCAAACTTGCTAGTGTGAAATAACATAATATCTATAAAATGATCATGTAAATAACGTGGCATACATACGAACAGTAATGAAAATAATGTCATGGTCATGAGGCATTCTAGAAGTGATGTGGCATGTGTATTTGGTAGCTATAATATATTGCATGTACTAGCAGTATGATACTAAAATACTAGTAGCAAAATAATCCCCCAAGTTTGAGTAGAATATTTATATGCAGGTCGAACTTAAAATATAAGCAACTTTGATAAAACTGATGCAAAGGCAAGACTCCAAATATGTGCAGCAAAGGCGATGCTCTGAATGTAAATAGCAGAAGCTGTGATAAGCTGATGAAGAGGCAATGCTCTGAATGTCAGTAGTCGTCATAATCTGCCATCCTTACATAGAGGTGGCGTATTCATGTCAAGGAATTCCACCATGGTATTTGATCTAGTCACAGTAGACATAGTCTTTGTAGGTATTAAGGTAGGCCTACCACTCTCCTTACGAAGTGGTAAATAATGTAAGCTCTTTGAAAATAAGTAGACGTGACGTAGTTGAAGCAAAAGTAAAGACAAAAACTTGTAACGCCGTATATGCAAGGCATGATGAGTTCTTTGAAAATAAATATAGTTGTGTTATAGCTAATGTAAAGACGTGGCTATCTTTCAGAGAGCTTTACTTTCTGAAAATAGATATAGCTCTGAGTATATAAGTAGCTTGTGATAAGTTGATGCAGAGGCATGATGAGCTCTCTTGAATGAAAATGCATCTGTAATGCAACAACTCATATGGTTAGGATCTCACGAAGCGAAGAAAGAATATCGAGCTGATAGATAGTCTCGAACTGTCAGAGTCTCATAAGCTAACCTCGAAAGGATGAGGGATGAGGGTCTCATAACTGGGCTCGATGATAGTGAGGAACGATGAATAATCATCTCGCGAAGCCAAGAAATATGTCTAGCGAAGTGAAGAATAAGCATCCCGCGAATAGCTCTCAAATTATCGATCTTATAAGTTGGCCTCTGACAAATAAGGTCTTATAACTAAACTCAACGATAGTATGAGACAAGGAATAAACATCTTAGGAAATCAGAAATAAGCATTTAAAGAGGCAAATAATAAAAATTTCTGAATAGCTCTCGAACTATTGGAGTTTTATAAGCTGTTTTCGAAATAACGAGGTCTTATAACTAGGCTCGACGATAATGAGGGGCGAGGAATAAGCATTTTTTGAAGCCAAATGTAAGTGTCTGTTGAGGTGGGTAATAAACATCCACGAATAGCTCTCAAACTATCGGAGTCTCATAAGCTGGTTTCGTAATGACGAGATCTTATAACTAGGCTCGATGATAGCGAGGGACGAGAAATAAGCATTTCCCGAAACAAGGAATAAATGTCTTACGAGACCAAGAGTAACTATCTGATGAATAACTCTCAAACTATCAAAGTCTTATAAGTTGGCATTGGAATGACGAAATCTTATAATTAGGCTCGAAAATAGCGAAAGGCAAGGAGTAAGCATCTCGCGAAGCTAGGAATAAGCATCTCACAAGGTGGGGAATAAACAATCTCAGAATAACTCTCGAAATATCGGAGTCTTATAAACTGACATTGGAACGATGAGGTCTTATAGCTAGGCTCGATGATAGTGAGAAGGAGACATAAACATCTCGCGAAACTAGGAATAAGCTTTTGACGAGGTGGGGAATAAACATCCCAGAATAAAGCTAGGAAATGCTCCTTTTACAAGGGTAAACACATAGGAGGATTAGCCTCTTCCCTTTTTCAAGGAAAGAGGATTCTAACATGTTACCTCTAATAATAATAGAAATCCACGAGCGAGGGCTAGCCGTCAAAGATGTGAGTTCTTATAAGATAGCCCTGGACATATGAGTTCTTAGAGCTTACCTCGAATAATAAATATGATAACCAAAAGGGGCTCTGAATAACAAAAATTCATGCTGGGCATCTCATTGAACACAATTGGTACGCATAGTTGAGATTTTGAATCTTCAGCTCAAATTGTAGTTGTGGCATCAAGAATTTAATAAAGAAGGCAATTGAAGCACAATTTACATATCCTCCTGAAAAAGTCATGCAATATGTATCACTAGCAGGACTTTGGATGCAAAGACAAGAGAATAAATAATTTAAACAATTAATTCAAGGCCCATTGCCTTAACATTAGAATTTCGACCATTCCTTCCATTACCCAAGTGTAAAGCTAAGAATCCTCAAATATATAGGAAAAAGAAGGATACTTCTAAAAATACTCCAATCTAGTCGACAATTAGTGGCCTCGATTGTTACCAATTCTTTGTTTTTCTCTCAAATTACAATTTATTTCAACTTCGGAGCAGAGCCTGCAAGTCAGCTATAGAGAAACAATTGTAGGAAAAGCAAAGTCATGCTAGCAACCAAATGAATTTATATTCTCCATAGTATCAATTCTCCAGACCATCTATTTTTAGCTTTCTAAGACAGAAGCAAGAAGTTCCTAAATTTAAAAAAAAAAACAAAAAAACAAAAAAACAAAACAAAACAAAACGTCAATACAATACACAAAATCTCCCAACCTGTGATTCTACCAATCAATTATGTTTATAACCTAAATGAGAATCCTATATCAGCTAAGAAAGAAAGCGTTGAGAATTTAGATGGGTAAATGCAGACATTATATATGGAAAGGTCTGTGTGTAGTATTTTGGGTTTTAATTTTATATTATTGTAGTAGTTTATATGTTTCTTCTAGTAAAATAGTAAATATGGAATTTCAATTTATATGTAAGATATTTGTGATTTTTTTCACAAAACAATAAGTGTAGGCCCTAAGAAATATAAATGATTGGACCCAATTTGCATGACTCTGGCCCAATTTCATTGAAGCCTATTAGATAAGTAACATCTTCCAATCGTTGTGGTGGATGAAATTAATTTGCATCTAAAAGCACCAATTAAGCCATAAATATCTGTCTTTTATTCTGCCAAACAAAACAAGTTGCAAAGCTGAATAGACAAGCTGGGTACTTTTTAGTTTGGCCAAGTCAAACTAACCATTTTCCACATTGACCAATTCATTTTTGTCATTCACCACAATGGCCTTTTAAAATGTAAATGACGATTTTGCCCTTTTTATGTTTTGTAATTACAAAATCATATGATTGTTAAAAATACAATAGTACCCCTTTCTAAATAACAAATATTTACACTCCCTACGTAAATTTCAAAATCAAATCAGTTTCTGCAACACAGATAAAAAGAAAGTTTAATTTTCATTTGCTTCAGCATTAAGATTTCACAAAATTATCAAAAGCTCAACAAGAAAATATTATTCACAACCATCACTCGAAATTGGTAAGTATATTTTACGTATTTTTTATTTTATTACAGCTAAATCAGTATATTGTTTGAATATTTAAATCTTATTTCGATTTATGTAAATAAATTGTTGCAGTCTTAAATGGATCTATAACTTTTTTTTTTTTTGCAAAACGATGATAAAAATTCATCTGCAAAATCGAAAAACCAATCGTTGTTGGCTGTTATGAAAACAGCCAACTTTTTAACAGTCAGCCGGCGGTTTCCAATTTTTTACTTCCCTTTTCCACGTATTTACAATTTTTTTTAATAAATCGTTGTTTCCTAATGCAGATATGGCATCAGCTGCAATCTCGGTTTGTTACTTTGGTGAACTTAAAATGAAGAAAAATGATCGATGGGGTATGGAAATGGATGAGTGAAAAACGTGGTTCTACTCAATTCTGATAACATCAAGTACATCGTATGCAGAAATATACAATGAGTTACATAACTCGCTCAAAGTCGATCCCTCTCAATACGACATGGAATTGGGATTTCTATTCGGTAAGAAAATTCCACATGCAATGGTTACTTTTGAAGTTGAAATGCAGATTTTAATTGAATTGAACCAGAAATGTTTGATTTCTATTTATATAACTTTGGTGAAAAAGAATGTTCCTGATGGTGAGCACGAAGATTTCGATGGAGGGGATCATAATGTGAATGATTTTTGGGATACAGTGAAGATAGTTAATAAGGACAATGAGGTTATTCTTGATACAGTTGTTCCCAATATAGTGAATGATCTCACTGTCACATACATAATTCCCTCGACCGTTGAAGACGAGAATGAAAATGTATTCACTTATGAGGATTTGAATACTCTATCCCTCCAGAGACGTAGTCGGGTGAGAGCTCACGGCCTGGACTGAATACACGGTCCACTAATTGTTAGCGCTTTATTCCCGATGACAAAGATTTATATGTCGAGCAACTGTTCGAAATAAAGAAAGATTTGCAGGAAGCTGTGCACCGAATTGCTTTGAAACACAACTTCAAGTTTAAAGTGAAGAAATTAAACAAATCGGCGTATACAATTATCTGCATTGACGCAGTTGTCATTTGCGTTTGCGAACAACGAAGATGGACACAAACGAATTCTTTATAATTCGTAAGTATGCACAGGAACATACTTGAACATACTTGCGAAGTGGGTATTCGTTGAAATGATCAAAAGCAAACCCGAGTATGGTTCATTGGTCGAGAAATAATGCACAAGTTTTAGGACCCACAAACCATCTACAGACTTTCGAGCATCATTAATGATATTCTTCAAGAGTATAAGGTGTTCATGAGCTATCAGAAGGTTTGGAAGACCAAAGAATGTGCATTGGAGGACTTAATGTGTTCGACCGAGGAGAGTTATGCTAAATTGGCTAGGTATTTTATTATTTAGTTGCTTATTTAATATTTATTTTAACTGTTAAATATTTAGTTCGATTTTTTTGTTTATTTAATATGTAATTATTTATTCTGATTATTGTTTATTTAAATTTGCTAAGTATTGCTATAACATGGGAAAAACTAATACTTGATCGACTTTTTTTTTATTGAGATGAACGGTGAGAATCGCTTCAAGTATTTCTTCATGACCCTTGGATAATGCGTTCAAGGATTTTGAAACGTGATGCGACCCCTACTTCTGGTTGACGGTACAACCCTTAAGGCTGGATACGAGGGTAAGTTGATTATAGTAATATGTCAAAATGCTAATATCCAAATTTACTCTCTTGCATTCGGCATATCGAGGGAGAGAATAATCGAGTGATGTATTGGTTTCTCACAAAGTTGAAGGTAGTAATTGGAGATATCGAGAACCTTGTACTTATAACCGACCAAAGGCCGCCAATAATAAATAATATCATCGAAATCTTCTTCGAGGTACATCATGGTTATTGTATATACCGTATATAGGAAAACTTGAAGATCAAGTATCGATGCAATGACATTGTTGCATTGTTTAGAAGAGCTGTAGAGGCCTACATTTTTGAAGAGTTTGAGAAGTTCATGGTCAAAATAGACAGTAAATCGCATGCTATATGGAAGTATCTAACAGAGATGGGGATCGAACATTGGACACGATTACATTTTTCAAGACGTCGATACAACACGATGACGTTGAACAATGCAGAGTCGCTCAATGCCTTATTCAAGAAGGATTGAGAGTTACCAATTATTGCAATGATTGAGAACATTCGTGACAAGCTTTAACAGTGATTTCATGATCGGCGTGAGAAAACACTGAATTGCACAAGTGTGCTAACTCTGGCTCATGAAGATAGACTCTTCACGACTCTAGATGTGGTGAGAAAGATATATGTAGAATCACTGGATTAGTTTTGTTTCTCCGTGAGATGTGCACGTAATTTTAGATACATTGTGGACTTGAATGGTAGCACGTGCACGTGTAGACAGTTTCAGTTGGAGAGTTTTTTATGTGCACATGCAGTGGCAGTGGCTATGCATAAAGGATTTTCACCACACCCCTTGTGCAGTGTTTATTATACGACTGATTATTGAAGAGTATCATATGCCGAAACAATATTTCATGTACCAAACGAAGTCGAATGGGAAGTTCCTGACCACATTCTGTTACTAAATAATTTGTTGTCACCAGAAGTTGAACCACGTACTTCTAGACGTAAAGGTACATCTAGAATATTATCTACCAGAGAATTTTCTCGACCTCGTAAGTGTGGTAGGTGAGGTGCAACGAGGCATATATGACAATTTCGTACAAGCCTGATTCCGCTGCATAACGATGCAACAGATGTGTAATAAAATTTATGTATTTAATATTTATTTTTAGTTGGTTATGAATATTAATTGTGTATTTAGTATTCATTTTTTATGTAATAACTAATTATTTTTAATTTAGTTAATTAATCATTATTTACTTAAATTAATAATATATATAAATAATTAACGTCGTAGATGAAGTATTTAAATAAATAAAATAATACAAAATTACATTCATTCACAATGTACAAATCATATTTACAGTATTTACAAACATGTCATAATTACAAAAGATCAATATTTACAATTATTTCGTAATTACAAAAATATAATGTTTACAGTATTTACAGATCACAATTAAAGTTATATAAATCGCTCGCTAACTTATTTCTCCAAATTTGTATTCATGATTGGTTGATTTCATCAACCTTATGTCCTATACTAAAAAATTCAATATACTTTATTACGAACATGTGGCAATCACCCCTGCAATTGAACAATAATGAGTTAGACCAGTATCGTGCAACAAAAAAATTAAGTATTAAATTTAAAAAAAAAATTACAACCACTTACGATATTGTTTGTCTCGCTGTCGTCGTGTCTCGCATAATGGATAATCTGTCCTGCACAATCAAGCCCGCCCGTCTAGCTATCGTAGGGATGAAAACAGCGATGGACTCCAAATTTTGCTCGAGCTAACCCTGTGTCAGACATAAATGATCGGGGTCATACACATATATAATAGACTCAATGAACACAATCTCCAAAGCTATGCAGTGATGATTCACGACCACTGGTATGTACATAAGCGTACAACCCTCCCATGGCTTCTCCCCGACACGTGGCCACATCCCTATGATCCACTTGAGCATATAGTCGGGCATCGTATATTCCTTACTGTCAGTTGGAGCGACTAGTACTCAATGTCAATGGTTCTTCCAAACTCCAAATTCAGTATGACTCGGCCAGGACTGTCAAATGACATCGGATATCTTTGAACCCAATCACGCAACAAGTCCATGACCATGTCGATGTGCTTTATTAACAAATACCAATACAAAAGGGAGTTATTTCATTGAATAAACAAATAATTATATACACATAAAAATAACAATATGACTACTTCACTTACATCATTGGCAAGTCAAGCTCCTGAAGTGATAATGTCGTGGAACTACTTATAAGCATCGGAGATCGTCGTTTGACCGATCATGCGGCTAGCTCTGAAAAGGAAACAGAAAAATGTTAAAGAAGCATATACGAGTAGCGTAGCGTACTTTAATAATATCATGAATACTTACCCGGGCAAAATTCTTCTTCACTCCGTCTCGAACGCTTTTCATTTAGCATGGTCCACCTCCCGAAATAGGTTGAGAATTGTCCCACTGACAAACCTTCTCCTTTTCGTCTCGATCGTAAAGGGAGAAATGACGTACTAGGATGCCAATCTCGGCTTCTTACCAATCGCATGTTCCATCATGTCAACATCACGCTTCTTACTCTCGATCAAGTCAGGCCTCCTCTCCTACTCCCTTCCCTCCTCTGCCTCGACAATCATCACCTCCATCACCCACTTCTCCCCGGTCGGATATCCCATCCCCATCAAGCCCGCCGCTACCATCACCCCTCTTCTCTCCTTTCCGGGCCCACCGCCTCCATAGCTCTTTCCTCCCTCGCCGCCTCTCTCGCTCCCATCTCGCCTTCGTCCTCTCCTCCACCGCCACCTCTCCCATCCCCATCGAGGTCACCCAATCTTGCTCCATAGATAATAGAAATGATTCTAATGCATTGTCTAACCAAAACTGTGGGTGACCCCTCTCTCCGCCACCCTCTCTGCCAGTCCATCGTCTACCCACAATATCACCTCAGAGCACTATGACCTCATCCTGGAGGGACACAACATGACCACGTAGCAATGTAACATCGTAGGATAAGTCGTTGACCCTCCCCATCAATTGTCACTCCATATCCACTATGAATTCAGTCAGGCAAGCATACGGATCATCAATCCTATCTAACTGTGTGCAAAAGATCCACGGGGGATGGGTCTCGACGGAGGTGATGCCCTCGGCGGAGGTAATGCTATTGACGGTGATACACTCGTGATGGTGATGCTCTTGACGGAGGTGATCGTCGATCAACTGGACAGTGCTCCTATACAAATAACATTATAAATTATTAACTTAATTAACAATTGCTAACTCATAAAAAACGTTAATCAATAAATTATATGAAATTCATACACTTCACGCATCAGCCCTCGACCCTCCTCTTCCACCTATGGCGTCAAATCAGTTATGACCTCAACCTGACACATTGACATTTCAACCCCGTTAACGATTGCGTAATGAGATTTTAAACTACGTACAATATAAATTACAAAGTACATAATACTCACACAAGGGTCATCGATGAGAGCCGATAATTGTTTCCCAGACTGACACCCGTCCGCTCGAGATGCTTGCTAATGATGCATCTGAGGGCATCGTGTCTCCAATCGCTTTACAAAGCGAGCATCGAGTACGGGGACAGTCTCCTACGCCCAAATATGCAACACATAAAATTATTATATATAAATTAAATAGTATAAATATTTTGACATTGATTATGTAAACATGTACTTGCACCGCCAATGGCAATCCGTAGGCATCGTACTTGAGCATAGGGTCCTTACGCTTTGAGTGCGATATGATGAAGAGGTCTACGGTGTTCTCGAAACATCTCTGGTCTTATAGATAGTTGTTGAAGCCATTGATGTCATCGACGATCTCCAGGTGGAAAAGGTTGATCGCAGTCTTCTTGTGGTAACACCGCACCACGATCTCAAGGATATATACTAAACCTAGCTTTAGCCTGTCTAACATCTGCTCACACCCCCTCATCACTTAGATCAGCTACGGTAGAAGTACTGTCCCTTGTCTATGGAAGTAAGTGTCGTGCAACCTGTTGCCTCTCTAAGTACTATTACGAGCTGCCTCATCTTCCATAATCTTCAATCCAGTGATTAGGGCAAATTCGACCATAGAAAAACTGGCGATCTTACCCTCGAGGTCGAAATGGAAGGGTATCGTCGTCGACTGGACTCAACAACCAACATAGCAGCGCGTCGATGATTTGCCTCGAGTACTGCACCTCCCTCAACTGATACAGGGGCCAGAAGAAGGACTGGCGTAAGATATCCGCGAGCTGATCATTCAGCAGCTCCAGTACTGTAGTAAAACTGTCAAAGCTATTGTTCCATGTAGCTTTCTCCGACATTTGCCTCAACTCTGCATGTAGATGGTAATCCATCATGAAAAAATTCGAATTTTAGAACATTATATAATGGAGAATGGAATAAAACATAGTAACAGAAGATTAATTGAACTAAATTGTTAACATGTAGATTCATCTAATAAATGATTTAGAAAAATGACAAGCATAAAAAAATAAAGAAAAAACTAAAAAAACACATACAAATTAACAAATATATATTAAATTAAACAAAATAATTTTAGAAAATACAAAAACTATAAAAATAAAGTAAAAAATTATTAAAACGTATTTTAATAAGTAAATTATAATACGAATAAAACAATTAAGAATCTTTGTTACCCCATTACCAAATAATAATAATAATAATAATAATAATAATAATAATAATAATAATAATAATAATAATATTTAAAATTAAAATTAAACAAAAGAAAATTATATAAATAATAGACATATTATTCAATTAAAATTGAAGAATTAAATATTTGTTTAAAATGAATTTTTATTTAAAAAAGAAAAAAAGAGAATTAATATTTTTAATATAAAAAATTATATTTAATTTTTAACATAAAATTAAATATTATATAAATGAATTTTTAATATAAATATAGATATTTTTAATTCAAATGAATTTCATGCATAAAAAAAGAAAAAAAGAATTAAATTAAAAATTTTAATTTATTTGTTAATTTTCAATTTAAAAAATAATTAATATTTCTCAATTAATAAAATGAAAAAGACAAAAACGTGGGCCCACTGTTGACATTAATAGTCAAGGCCGAGTAATGTCAACAGTGGGCCTTGACCGTTAATAGTCTTCCGACAGTCGGCGGACTATCAACACGGTCTTCTTTTTCTCCCTAATCACTTGAAAAGCTACTGAATTTCACCATTTTCAATGATTGAGGTCTCAAATTTGGCCCTAAACCCCAAATCATCTTTCACAATCTAACCTAATCAAGCATCTCTACCTATAAATGTAAATAAATTTTCATTTTCATTCACAAGTTCAATCCATTCTGTATTCATTACAAAAGCTAACCTTAATGCTGTCGCCGGTGTGGTTGTTGTGTGGTGTCGGCACCGGTTGATGTCGTTGGTATTTGTGCTTTCGACTGTGAGAGACTGTGGAATGAAGTTGCATTTAATGAAAACACAATGAGCAAAGCTAGACCCCGAGACTGGTAGTTAATGTGGTGTTACGTGGTGTCGAATCGGAGGTTGACATTATGGTGATAGCCGGAGTTAATGGAGGTTTTAGCAATAGTTGAGACTGAAAAGTGTTGCCTATTTATCCTCTCTTTTTGGTAGTAGAGCTGTCTAGTTTGTGACCTGATTCTTTTTCTTGAACAAGACTAATAATTAGAAGAGTATAAAGCACTACCAGGCAGTATTTTAAAGAAAACAAGATGAAGATGCGGGGTGTTTTGGCTAATGTCAACATTGAACAAGTGAGCTTCCATAGAGTTGAAGCTAGACATATTTCTTTATTTTCACTTGTTCCATTCAAGCTGACCCGGTTGACCTTCTTTTTCTTTTACCAAATGCTTTACAAATAGGGACAAATAATGGCCTCTACTTTTCTGATGGGTTTTAGTGCTTCAAACACAAACTGGTGGTAGAGAAATTCCTTTTTATTACAATTTGCTCATCGCCTTGTATTTCGTTTTTCATTCTGGTGGCTGATTTTTTAATTCACTTGACGTTGGCTTTGCTCCAAAGAATGTGTGTATATGGCAGAACATGGAGAGAAAAACATAGCCCTTTTGGGGATAAACCTTTGGTGGATATTTGTTCGATACAGTTTTCTTGAATTTGGATTTCTGCATTTATCCAAGATCAAAAAGGGTAATCTTTCTTCGTCAGATTTGCTTGTGTAACCATTTTCATGACTAATCCTCGCTGGAAAATTTCACTAAATCTGGAAATTTTCAGATTCTACTCGTAGCCCTCTTCTTCATTTTTTAGAGATTGATCTTTGTGATTTTGGATTGAACAAACTGCTCGAAAAAATTATGTTTTTTCGGTGGCTTCTTGTATGAGGTAGAACATGGTTAATGTATTGTTTTTCACAAACAACACCAATCTGTTGACCTAAAAAAATGTGTCAACAAAATTTTAACCTTGTCCCCCCTTCACATAAACATCACCCCCATTAGAAGACACTGATCAAGAAGAATGTCCAACAATTATTTGCACTCCGACGATCAAATCAACAATTGAACGAGAGAAATATGAGTGCAATAGAGAGAGAAGGGATTTGGTTAGGATCAGAAAACATACCTTGATTATGAAATGAATAGCGCGCATGACACACACACACACATTTAGTAGAATTGAAAACAGGTCAAGTGGACCAAACCTAATCTAAGGCCAAAAAATATCTTGCTTAATTAAATAAGTCCAATCCAATTGAATAATCAACGCCAAGTTGGCCAATGTGGAGTCCCCTCCATCATGCGCATGCTACGAAATTTATGTGTAACAATAATCATTATAAAATGATTAATTTATCATCATTTTTAAATAAACAAATATAAAAGAGAAATAAAAAAAAATTGTATCTAGATTTTCTAATTTTCTTAAAATTTACATACAAATCTCACGTAAAACAATTAAAAACATTCTACTAAAGGAAAAATATTTTATTTCCCCAATTAAACCACCCACCTTGCCACTACCACCACCAAAATAATAAAAAATAGAATTAAAAGTGTGTATATATATATATATATATATATAAGGAATAAGCACCATTTTATTTTTATATTTTTTTGTTTTTCTATTTTTAATTTTTTTATACTTTTATCGTACTTTTTAATTATCTCTTTAAGTAATTTTGTAGTGGTGGTAGAGTGTAGGGGACAGGCGTAAGGTGTGCGTGGGTTAATTGGGAAGATAAAATATTTTCTTTTATTAGAGTGTTTTAAATTATTTTCCTGAGACTTGTTTGTACTTTTTAAAAAAATTAGAAACTTTAGATAGAATTTTTTTACATTATTTTTTTTCTATTTGTTTATTTAAAGATGATGATAAAATAGTCATTATAATGTTTATAATGGAGAAAATAGAAGGTAAGAGCCTTTTAAGCAAAAGAATGTCGATCTGAATGTCCAAATGTCAAAATTAAAATGATAGGGACTATTTGCACAATTAAAGCAAACAATGGGGGTGTTTTGCGTCAAATTGCACATATTTAACGGAATATGATGGAAAGAATTAATTCTACAAGAAAGGTTTGAAATGAGGGTGTAAATGACAAGTTTGAAACAGTAGAAACCATTTTCGCAATGAGTACAAACGATATGAATTTTTTTTGCTAATTACCCTTCGTTAAATAGACCATCCTTCGATTGGCTTGACTCATCAAATTTCAAATTTAATGTTTTAGTGGAAAAGGAACACTGAGATCAGGGATGAAGTCAAGAAATTTGTTCAGTGCGGGCATAATTTAACCCATGTCGAACATTGAGTTTTGATAATGAATTTAATAATGATAAAACTATGAAACAAAATCATGGATTTGGGCCTAAAAATAAAACCAATGTAAATTAAAGCATGTGTTTTATTCCACCTCCCCTATTGCTAATAATATATATATATATATATATACCTAAAATTTCAGTGTGGGCATCGTCTCAACATGGCTCCGCCCCTGACTGAGATAGAGACCGTTATTTTTGACTTGATTTAATAATGCTACTAAAAATCCTAAACCTATGATTTAGATTAACGCGGTGTGACTGACCCTCTAAAAATTCGTAAATGCACAGGATTATAATCAAGTAATATAATGGTGAATTAAGTATCGAATTTACGAGGACTATGTGTTTGGTTGAGTTAAAGCTATTAATACTTTTAGGGTCCGTTTGATTGTAAAGATGAAATTAAATTAAAAACGAATTCCAGGGAATTGAATTGCCTAGAAATTATTTTCCTGGGTACTGTAAATTATTGTGTTTGATTTGTATAATTTTTCACGTAGAAAATATTGAAATAAAAGTGTTTTTTGCTATTCGTTTGGCTTTATTTTACATGAAAATTGTCAATTAAATGAATAAATTTTACTGATATTGGGGATGAAATTTGTTTCCATTGCCAAAAAAAAATTCAAGAAAATAATTTATCTTTTGGTGTTCGTTTTGCTTTGTTTTATATGAAAATTGTCATTTAAAGGGAAATTTTTTTTTACAATGATTCTTAAATTTTTTTTTCATTTCCAAAAAAAATATAAAAAAAATAAATAAAAATTGCTACAGTAAGATGGAAAATGAATTCTCACCTATTTTGGTGAGAATTCAAATTCATCAAAAAGTTGGAAATTATCTACGTGGCCAAGGAAAGTGGAAAAGGTTTTACATGAAAAATTTTTCTTACCAAACACCACAAAAGTTGGAAAATCTTGTTTTTTTTTTTTTTTTTCCATTTTTCATGGAAAACGGTTGGCAATCAAACAGGGCCTTAATCGAATAATAACAATGAGTTGTAATTAATCTATGTCTAATTTATCGAGTAACTAGAAATTAATGTAAAAGTTTATCAAATTTGTGAGATGTATTGTTAAGATGCAGAATCCCCTTGTTATTCCATTTTTAGTCTAACAATTAAAGTGACACACTGATATCATAGAAGTTGGTCAATGTTCCTAATTTATTTAAAAGCTTTTTTCGAAAGCAATTTAATCTAATCCTATATGTGACATTTTTATCTCTATGGAAAGATACCAACATACAAAAAAGTATTAAATGAGCTAGAATATCTATAGAAACCAGGTGAAGCATAGAGATATAGCTCTCTCATTCATCGAACCTCACAATGCTATTACAATGTCTAACGATCCTATTACTTCTCTTGATGACAATAAAATCCACAAATAATTCAACTAATGACCAATTGATTGAAAAGGAAGCTAAATCGAAACAAATATCCAAACATTCAAATAAATTAACGTCAAGCTAATTATTCAAATAAAAAATCTCATAACAAGGGTTCATCTCATCATAACAATGTCAAAATCTAGCATATCATATTGAAATTACAAGAAATCATTCTAAGTGTTTCAATAGAATTAATCTAAATTCAATCGAGTAAGAATGAATCAATTAATCAAGTACTGTGCGCAAGTATTAAATCAATAAGTAAAAGGGAATAATGAATGCAAATGATATAAGTGTAGAGGTTAGATCCAACGCAATGATTTATGTCCTCCGTTACCAAATTCACCGTCATGAGCAAGACATTTTCACTATAATAATTGACTTATGGTACAATTCAAATCCATACAAAACTTTCGGTGACTTACAAACAATGACCTCGGATCCTTATGCAATATTGAGTTTTATGGGGCCTCAAAACGTTCCACAAATTTGAAGAATAGTTTTACATTTTAAAACTTCTCTCTTAATAAATAATACAAACAAATTGAGAGTTACGGGAGGTTAACACTTCAATAAATTTGTAATAAATGTAGCGCTAGTGTTAGATGAAAAAACTTTGATGAAAAAATGATTTCAAAAATTGATTCAATCAAACAAGATATTTCGAAGTAAAAAAATAAATAAAATGTAAGATTAAAGAGTTTTATTTAAGAATTTCTCACTTTAATACTCTTAAAGAATGTTGTAATAAATTTAAAAACTAAATGTATTTATAAAGTTCAACAAGCAAAACAATTTGGGTAGACGGACGGGCAATCGGATGTCCACATTCTAAACTGAACGTACAAAAAAGTCATTGTGCGTCAAAAATCAAAACGGTAAAAAAAGTGATAGCTAGAAGGACTAGATTTTCACTTGGACAATTTTCTCATTTGATTTTTCAACTTGAATATTTCGAAGAATATAGACTTTTAAATGATGTTTTCAACATATTTTCAAGGTGAGTGATATTATAAAATGTGATATTAGTTAAAATATCAATTTGAAATTTTCACTTTCGAAAAATAATTTTATCTACGTGTTTTTGTGAGAAAAATTTGTTGTAAAGCTTTAATCATTCATTGTTAAAGATTGAAGCGTTTATACCCTCACAAATGAATAGAAACGTCTAGTCTAATATTTTTCTTTGACGTTTGATTTTTTAAGCTCTTGTCTCAAATGATTTAACTTTAATGCTCGACTTCCATCTCTACTTTCATTGTGAGTCCGATTTGTGATGTAAAAGTCTTTAAAATGATCTTTTTATCCTCAATCGATCAATATTACATTGAATGCTTTGAGGAATTAAATTCACTTGTTAAAAATAAAATTTACTTTCTTGTTATGATCAAAACATTAAAGATAAAGTCAACCATAAGTCAACATTTTTAAACATAGCTTCTGTTTGGTGTGGATTAAAATCGTTTTTCTTAGATTTTGATAGATATTGATGAAATGTGTGGTTAAAAAGTTGTGTGGCTCATAAAATATGTTGTTAAAAGTAATTGTTGATTTTAACTTAAATTAAAATTTAGAATTTAATTTCTACCAACAAAGGGTTAATCTATTAAATACTCACATAGGTTGGTTTCTAGACATTGTATAAAAACTTAAGCATGAAAAGTTTAGAGATAAGTTTTAGGCAATTAGATTTCTTTCAAAATCAAGGCCTTGTTTGAGCCCCATTTTTGGGGAGAAAATGAATTTTTGAATAGTGTATTGGTGGAAAATGTGTGATTAAAAAATAAGTAAAAGTTTTGGATTTGCGTGTTGTTGACCTCGCAAATTGGACCCTCCAAATAGCCAACCGATAGCTACTCCACGTATTCCTCCCTGTGCACAATCAATGCACGGTCAGATGCACACGACGGGGACCAGCGGGGGTGGCGGCGATCGCATACACTCCGACAGTCAAGTTAGCCCCAGGTGATCGGAACAGTACCACGGTTGTGCAAATGGGTGGGGAGGAGAATATATATTTACTTGTTATGGAGAGCTAAGTTGTAAGAGATTCATTATCTTTGCCTCTTGTCAAACCTTGGGTATTTATAGTTGAGAAGAACCGTTAGATGTGGAACACATGTATGCATATGACGGTGTGAGGCGTTTGTTCATAGGCGTCAATCAACCGCGTCTATAGAGTGGGTGGGTAATAACTTCACCCCAGTTGAGTTGACATAAAGTTGTTACGTCACATCAACTAGGCCCATGGAGACGTTAAATCAATTAAACCTTGGGGGCAGAAAGGATCTTGACACAGATTTCTTTCTGAAATTGGCGGCGGATCCTCTGACAGAGAACCTCAGAATGTACTGCCCCTTGGCTTCAGGGGCAAGGACGCTTCGGTCGGTTCAGTAGATTGTTTGTGCCTTGTAGTGCGTTAGCAGATTGACAACATAGGTGGTGGCGTCACTTCGGAACCATTTCGGATGGGTGTTGAACACCTCGTATAACGCAGTGGTAGACTTTCGGAAGTGGTTCAGATAGGGGCGTAACAGTGGTCCCCCAAGTTCAGGCATGAATATTTATATCATGGGTGGACTTGTTTTCTCGATCGGGTATGTTTGCCTCGGGATAGGGACAGTGATTTTTGAGAACTTGTGGGTCGGTTGTTTGTATTCACCGAAGTGTTGACCTTAGGCAGACGCGCTAAAACTTCATTATTGCGTAAGGAAAGAACTTATCTGAGACCGATGTGCTACCAACTGGACGATGCATTGGGAGACGACCGAAGTTTTGTAAAGCTTAGGAGGAAACGCAGCTACCGAGGTAATGATCCACAGGGGACTCCGCGTCAGGTGCATCTAAGTTTCATAAAGCTGAGTGAGGAGCTCATCTGCCACTGGCGCGCTGACCTACAGGGGACAACACGTTGGGAGGTGGCTAAAGCTTTGTAAAGCTTAAGAGGAAACGTAGCTACCGAGACGATGACCCACAGGGGACTCCGCGTCAGGTGCGTCTAATCTTTGTAAAGTTGAGTGAAGAGCTCATCTGCCACCGGTGCGTTGACCCACAGAGGACGACACATTGGGAGATGGCTAAAGCTTTGTAAAGCTTAGGAGGAAACGCAGCTACTAAGGCGATGACCCACAGGGGACCCCGCGTCAGGTGCGTCTAAACGTTGCAAAGCTGAGTGAAGAGCTCGATCTGAGGCGGGCATCTCTGACGTTAAATGATTTGACAGCTGTCGCGTATTTTCAAGGTGACAGTTGGGTGCGACGCCCATTTTCCTAAAAGGCTGCTGCGGCTACTTATTGTAGATGGCTAGTGGTGATCGAGGCGACGCGTTTCATGCGGGCGTGAGGGGCACAACCAAATCTCAGGCGTAGATCAAATCTGGCATTTCATTTCAACGGCCTAGATTGATGATGCAACGGAAGGCCTAGATTGATTGCATTTGAATTGAACGATGGAGATCAGCTGGGGCGCTCTATAAAAGGCGGACTTGAGCGTTTGGGTAGTTTTTCATTTTTACGAAATCAGAAACTTCCTTTGCTCTAAAAAATCTTGCACTTTTCGGCATTCCTCAAGCATTTTTCGGCAAGAAATTCTAGTTTTCGACGACTCTACAGTCTCTGCCGATCATTTCCGATTGTAGAACTCCAAATTAGTTTCAGTAGGTGTTTGAAACCTTTTCATTTCTGAAAGATGGCTTCTGAGAGTAATGGTAGCTCAGGGAAGGAGTTGGAACTAGTGCGGATGGACGAGCCCATTCTGGTGACCTCCACTGAAATAGTCGAAGCGATAATTGGGGGGAAGAACATATGGAAGAGGCCAGATAGCCCTGTAGACACATTTGTACATTGGGGAGCATCGGATTACGCCTCTAAGCTAAAAGGTGCCGACCTGGAAAGACTTAGGGCTGAATATAGGATCCCTGATAGCGTAGATTTGATCCTGCCCGAACCTGATGAGCGGGCCTGCTGCGTAGCAATTAGCGAGGCGATTCTTAGGGCTTGCCTTAGGCCTCCGATCCACCTATTCTTTCATATGGTACTTAGGTCGTATGGCTTAGCTCCTACCCAGTTAAACTCGAACTCCTGGAGCCAAATGGTAGGCTCCTGGATGTTGTGGAAGGAGGCGTCGCTTGGGATAGAGATGCCCTTCTCTATTTTTTAGACCTCTATATCCCCAAGGTAGCGGTTGGGGGAGATAATACCAAGGGTTGGTATTACCTGACCTCATGGGGTTCCCACACTCCATTCGTGCTTGATCTGTCGAGTTCCATTAAGGAGTGGAGGAGCTGGTGGATGCCAGCAAAAGGCTCTAGCCTCCGACTGAGGAGGAGATGGCGAAGGACCCAAATGCAAACCTGCTGCGGAAGGGCAAGAAACCTGCTGCCCCATCGAAGCGCCCAACTGTGATGAGGCCGCCTCCGGCTCTGAGGCAGACTACCATTCATATCGGGATGCCATCCCGAAGAGGATGCCTGCACCATCAGAGGCTTTCCCTGCCCTGGCCACATCGCCAGTAGCCGCTATGCCAATTGCCGAAGTGCTGGGATAGCCAAAGAGGAAAAGAGTCTGTCCCTCTAAGGAGGTGGACTTTTTGGGCACCAATTCGGAGGAGCCAGTGAAAGAAGTGCTGGAGGCTCTTCATCAGGAGACGGCGGCAGTGGCGGTGGTCCACAATAAATATTGGACCGAAGAGTAGAGAGACCACACCACCTCATGCACTGCCAAAGACTTGGTCATGGCGAACAGTGCCTGCGTGGCCCGAGCTTTTAGCACAAGCATCCAACTTAAAGCCTTGGTGAAAGGCCTGAATGCTAAGAGGAAGACCTCGCCAAGAGCTTTAAGGAGGCGATGCAGTATGAGGACGCAGTGAGGGAGGCCCGGGCTAAGGCCTCCTAAGAGGAGAAGATGAGGAAGGAAGCCGAGGCCCAGCTAGCCATCGCCAGGGGAGAAATAGAGCAGCTGAAGAAGGAGCTCTGTAAAGTGGAGTGCCAGGTGGCTGCTATCACCAAAAGAGTGGATCATACAAACGAGCACCATCGGCTCGCCACGGAGGCTCTGGAGGCCTCAAATAAAGAAAAGGAGGAGCTGAGGCAGAGGGCGGATGCCCAAGCTGAGGAGATCGCCTCCCTGAGAGAGGAGCTTAAGTCGGCAGGGGAGGTGGCTGTGCAGAACTTCAGCGACCACTTCGAAGAGTATCCCCTGTACGAGGATTTTGCAAACTTTTGGGCCTCTTGGAGTGCCCAAGGACTTTTGGGTCGGCTGAAAGAGGTCTACCCCACTCTGGCCATATCCTCATTAGAGGCAAAGTTCGGTGGGCCTACAGGAGGTCAGCCTGATAGGTTCGCAGAAGACGCTCCAAAGGCCCCTGGGACAGGCGAGGCGGAGGTCGGGGTGGAAGATGCCCTAGTAGAATAGAGTTAATCAATCTTTGTAATGGCTTCGACCTCTTTTGTAATCCAATTCCAAATGAATGAAATGAAGATTTTTTGTCAAGTATTGTTGCTTCTGCTTTTCTATTGTGTTGAGCTGTTTACACTTAAATATATGAATGACGACCACTTCAGTAAAGATTAAGCGCCTCTTACCAATAACCAGTTAATAACAGAAGATTGGATCAATTAACATATTGAAGAACTAAGGTAACAATTTACTAACCGATGTGACAAACAACTGAATTATCATTACCTAGAGGAGTTACATCACTCTTCACTAAGGCATTTTCAGCACTTAGTAAGATAGGGAAGTTACAAATGAGATCGGATCATGACACACATTTACTAGACAACATTGAGATCGGATCGGAACACAAGGTCATCATTGATAGTACTTCCTCAAATGTTCGATGTTCCATTGATGAGGCAATGCTTTCCCTGCCATGTCTTCAATTTCAAAAGTGTCAGGTCGGGATTCCCTGCGAATGTAGTAAGGACCCTCCTAATTCGGTCCCAACACTTGAGACCCAATTGGCTTTGATAATTGGAAGACCCTTCTAAGGACGAGGTCTCCCAGACGAAGAGTCCGATTTCTGACTTTGGAGTTATAATAGCGGGTCATCTTTCTATGATACTTTGCCAAGTTCACCTGGGAAGTATCCCTCATTTCTTCAAGGAGGTGGAGTTCGCTCATTCGAGCCTCATCATTACTGATCTCATTGAAGTGTATTCGACGGTGTGATGGGACTCCTACCTCAACTGGGCTCATGGCCTTGGCTCCGTAGGTCATTGAGAAGGGTCTCTCCACTGTTGCAATTCGGCTAGATGTTCTGATGGCCCAGAGGACATGGAGATGTGGGGAAGCTCATCGACTCAAGCCCCTTCGAGGTGTCAAGCTTCCTTTTCAGGGTATGTTTGATAGTCTTGTTTACTGCCTCAACTTGCCCGTTTGCTTGTGGGTGATGAGGCGTTGAGAAATTCTTCTTTATTCTCAGTTTGTCGCATAAGTCTCGCATTTTCTTGTTGTCGAACTCTCTCCTATTGTTGGACACTAAGGAGTGGGGAATGCCGAACCAGCAAATGATGTTCTTCTAGACGAATTTTGTAGTATTCGCCTCGGTGATCTTGAGAAGAGGTTCAGTTTCGACCCACTTGGTGAAGTAGTCAATGGCGAAAATGGCAAAAGTCGCGCTTCCTTTTCCTTTTGGGAGTGGACCAATGAAATCGATGCCCCATTTGGCGAACGGCCAAGGGTAGGTTACTACGAAGAGGCTTTGAGAAGGTTGCATCTGAATATTTGAGAAGCGCAGGCACTTGTCACATTTCTGGACAAATTGGAAAGCATCCCTTTTTAGGATCGGCCAGAAGTAGCCTTGTCAGAATACTTTGTGTGCCAGAACCGTTCCTCCGAAGTGATTCCTGTAAATTCCATCATGGATTTCCCTGAGCATATACATGGCCTCTTCGCCTCCTACACATTGGAGAAGTGGCAAGGCGAAACCTCTTTTGTAGAGGACATCTTCTTATAGGACGAAGTATGCAGCCCTTTTTCTTAACTTCCTTGCCTCGCTTCTAGAAGCTAGTAGTGAATGATCCTTTAGATAGGCGATGATGGGTTGCATCCATAATGGGGTGCCTTCTATCCATAGCACTTCGTCACCTCCGGATATGGAGAGCTTCGACAAGTGTTCAATAGGGACAATCTTTAGTAGTTCTGAATCCTTGCTGCTGGCCAGTTTTGACAGGGCATCTGCATGAGTATTCTCTAGGCGTGGGACTTGAATCAGGTTGAACCTTTCAAAATGAGGAACTAGGTCCATAACCAATTTTAAGTATGCAACCATGCTATTATCCTTGGGCGTGAAGTTTCCATTGACCTGACTCACTACAAGCTGAGAATCACTGCTAACCTAGAGCCATCTGACCTGTATTTCCTTTGCAAGTCTAAGGCCTGCTGGAAGGGCCTCATATTCAGCAGCGTTGTTCGAAACTTTGAAGCCGAACCTTACTGTGTAATTTAGCTTGTGGCCTTCGGGGCTTTCCAAGACGATCCCTGCCCCAGAGCTAGCCTCTCCTGAGGATCCATCTATGAACAGTTTCCACGTTGGTGGCTCGGCTGGTTCCATTGTCGTCTCCATTTCTGGGGCTTTGGCAAACTCAGCCACAAAACTTGTAAGGGCCTGGCCCTTGATGGCATGTCGAGGTCGAAACAGTAGGTCGAACTCACCAAGCTCGATCGCCCATTTTAGCAGGCGTCTTGATACGTCTACTCTTTGCAGTACTTACTTCAATGGGAAGTCGGTGAGAACTTCAATTGACTGGGCCTAGAAGTATGGCCTTAGTTTCCTTGAGGCTGTGATGAGGGCAAGTGTCAGTTTCTCCATGTCTGGGTAGCGTGTTTCAGCTGGGAGAAGCAGTTTACTAACATAGTATACCGGCAACTGGTGCTCATTATCTTCTTTAACTGGGACTGCACCGATCGCCTCATCTGAGATCGCCAACTACAGGAGTAGTGATTCTTCTGGTTGAGGTTTGGACAACAGGGGCACCTCTCCTAAGTGCTTCTTCAGCGCTTGGAAGGCTTCTTTGCACTCAGAAGTCCTTTGGAATTTCTTTCCTTATTTCAGCACATTGAAGAAGGGTAAGCTCTTATCTGTAGCCCTGGAGATGAAGCAACTGAGTGCGGCTGTCTGACCATTGAGGCTTTGGACCTCATTTGGTTTCTGGGGTGACCTCATTTCAAGCAAGGCCATTATCTTCACTGGGGTTGTTTCGATTCCTCTTTGGTTTACAATATATCCCAAAAACTGACCCGAAACCACTCCAAAGGTGCACTTGAGGGGATTCAATTTCATTTTATATTTTCTAAGTATCTGAAAGCTTTGGTCGAGGTGACTTACGTGTTCATTTGCCTGGAGGCTTTTTACTAGCATGTCGTCCACGTAGACCTCCATGGTTTTGCCAATGAGTTCGACAAACATCATGTTGACCAGCCTTTGATATGTAACTCTGGTATTTTTCAATCCGAAGGGCACGACTTTGTAGCAGTACAGTCATTTGTCTGTGATGAATGATGTAGCCTCCTCATCAGATCGGAACATGGGTATCTGGTTGTAACCTGAGTATGCATCTATGAAGCTCAAGAGTTCATGTCCAGTGGTGGAATCCACAAGTTGGTCTATCCTTGGAAGTGGGAAGCTATCTTTAGGGCATGCCTTATTCAAGTTTGTGAAGTCTATGTACACCCTCCACTTTCTGCTGGGCTTCTTCACCAGGATCGAGCTGGATATCCACTTCGGATAGATGAATTTTCTGATGAAGCCGCTGCGGCTAAGCTTGTCTATTTCGTCTTTGAGTGCTTCGTATCGCTCCGGGTTGAGGCACGTCTTTTCTGTTGATGTGGGCCACATAAGGAGTTGATGTTAAGATGATGGCAACTAATCCTTGGATCTATTCCCACTATGTCTTCATGCTTCCAACCGAAGACATCCAAATTCCCTTTCAGGAAGCTCATCATTTCTTTTTTTGCTTCAGTGGACAGTGCTTTCCCTATTCGCAACTTGACTGGGATCCTCTAGGTTGGCAGAGAAAGTTTCAAGTTTTTCCATTGGGGTTACATTTGGCTCAGAGTCAATTATCCGGGGGATCTAACTCATCAAAAGGGTGCCCTTCTTCAGGGGCCTCTTCCATGTCGACGTCTTTCTCCTGTTTGGAGGAATGCCCTTGTTCAGGGACGTTGAGTATTTCTACATCCAAATTGGCCTCACTGGTAACTTCAGTTATGATCACGTTAAGAGTTCGGGGCTCCGATTTTCGCAAAGAGTTTAAATAACATGCCCTGGAGCCCATCTGGTCGCCTCAGACCGTAGCAATCCCATGTTCAGTTGGGAATTTCATACACAAGTAGTGGATGAAGGTGACAGCTCAAAGATCTTTCAAGGCGGGCCTGCCCAGTACTCCATTGTAGGCCGATCTGTGGTCTACCACCAAAAATTCCATGAAGTGTTGGGCCACTAGGGGAGCCGAACCCATCTCGATGGGCAGAGTGATCCACCCTTGTTGGACAATGCTGTCTCCAATAAATTCGAATAGTGGGTCGATCATGGGGACCAACCCATGTTCAATTTGTATTTTGTCGAAGGTGGAGCCGAATAGTATATTCATCGAACTGCCATTGTTGACGAGCATGCGTTTGAGTTCGTTTCTTGCCACTACGGCTCTCACAACCAATGCGTCACCATGGGGGTGGTGAACTCCTTGTGCATCTTCCTGGAAGAAGGTAATTGGGACCATCCTGTTGGCCTCTTGGGACTCGTTGACAATGTAAGTGAGCATTGACGGGTTTCCTTTCTTCCCTTGTGTAATTCCTTTGGGCGTTCCTGGTGTTGCCATCGATGTGAGGTCCCCCAATGATCGTGTCGATCTCCCTGATGATTTGGCCTCCAGAAAATGGGACCTGATCTCTCTGTCTGGACTCTCCTCGATCCTTTGATTCTCTTCTCCGAGGTGACTGCTCTCTATATCTTCTTTCTCCCCTGTTCAGGGAGGTGGATCTGCGAGGATATTTGTTCCTCCTGGAGGGATGTGGGTTGCTCCGATCCGGGCGTCAAGGAGTATCTCTGCACTCGTTGGTGTCATATCCATAGAGTTGATGGAAAGTGCAAAACCTTGCCCTTTCCAAGGGCCTATTTGACCACATCTTCTTCTTCTTCTTCTTCTTCTTCTTTTTATTACTATCAGTTCCACCCAATGGCCCTGCTTCGCCAAGGAAATTCTCGTAGGCCAACACCGGCACTGCATTTAGTGTGGCAAAAGCCAGTGCCTATCTGGAGGTGGGAGCTATTGTATGACTTACTTGAGTCCATTGCTGAGTGACAAGGTGCGCTGCGGGTCCTCGACCTACCTACCTTTGAGGCGGAGGGAGTCCCCGCGTGACACGATTTTGGTGATCAATCATCTCTTCACTGACGATCTCAACTCTCATCATTTCTGCCAGCTCGTCATAAGTGGAGAGATTTTTGCTGCGCACATCCTTCCAGAACAAAGTGTTCATGTTGAGCTGCCTTTTAAAGCTGAAAGGGCTTCTCTGTCAGTGATCTGCTCGCAATACGTGATTTCATCTGTAAACCTGGCGAGATAGCTTTTTAGCGTCTCTCCAGGGGCCTATCTCATATCTTGCAGGTGTTGTACTGGGGCCTCTCCTTCTTTGCGTGAGAGGTACTGGTTCAAGAATGCCTTCTTCAAATCTAGCCAACTCCTAATGCTCAGGAGAGGAAGTCTACTATACCACACTTCAGCAGCTCCGCCCAGGGTTAGGTGGAAGGCTCTGCATTTCAAAGCAGGCGAGGCTCTCCTGAGGCTCATCTATGTCATGTACTTGGTAAGGTGCTTCTCCGGCTCCCCATTTCCTTCATACTTGGGGATCTTAGGGGGCATGAAATTCACGGGCATGAATTTCGCAGGCATTGGGAAGCTTCAGATTTTCCTTGAGAAAGGGAGGTTATCATCATCATCGTCAATTTCATAGGATCGACAAGGCCCATCTGACCCTTCATCATCTTGAATGTTTTGAGAAGGTGGAGGTGCTTCTCCTCGATTGCCCCAATCAACTAAGTCCCTTCTCTCCTTCCTATTTCTAGGAAGAGGAGGTGCTTGTTCTTGCTCCTGTTCTTGCCGAACTGATCTTCACACTGAACGGACCCTATTACTAGGGTCCTACCCTATTCGGTTGAAGACGCTAACTGACCTTTGTGCTTTATATTCTTGAGGAAAATTGTCCCCCAATTGTGGTTCTGCTAGCTGGCTCTCTTGCACATAGGATGTGACTTCCGCACCCACTTCTCTTTCGAGGGGGCATTCTCTGTGCTAGCTCACATGGCCTTGGGAATCAGACGCAAGGGCTTCCTGAACTAAGTAAGATCCTTGGGGCATTTGAGAGCCCTGGTGACCTTGGGCTTGCATGAGAAGTTCATGTATCGCCATGTTCTGGGCTACGATGTCTCTCATGCCCGCAGCTATTTGAGTCATTCCTTCAGTGAGCATGGCTACTCTTTCACCTCGACGACGCCGGTGATAGGGTCTCTGGTGAGTGACCTTGTTACGGAGCACCTCTTCTTCAGAGGCCTTTCTCATAGGGTTCTTGTCTTCATGGCTGGAACTCGTCTTATCTCCTTTTTCAAGGGTGATAAGAACTTGGATTATAACTCGACTTTGCTCTTTTTCAAGAACGTGCCCTTTTCAGGGTAAGTCACTAGTTTTTCGATGGTTTCTCTGACGGAGAATGCAGAACTTTGGACGAAAAGTTTCCCATAGACGGCGCCAATCTATTAACCTCGCAAATTAGACCCTCCACGTGGCCAACCGATAGCTACTCCACGTATTCCTCCCTAAGCACAATCAATGCACGGTCAGATGCACACGACGGGGACCAGCGGGGGTGACGGCGATCGCATACACTCCGACAGTCAAGTTAGCCCCAGGTGATCGGAACAATACCACGGTTGTGCAAATGGGTGGGGAGGAGAATATATATTTACTTGTTATGGAGAGCTAAGTTGTAAGAGATTCATTATCTTTGCCTCTTGTCAAACGTTGGGTATTTATAGTTGAGGAGAACCGTTAGATGTGGAACACATGTATGCATATGACGGTGTGAGGCGTTTGTTTATAGGCGTCAATCAACCGCGTCTATAGAGTGGGCGGGTAATAACTTCTCCCCAGTTGAGTTGACATAAAGTTGTTACGTCACATCAACTAGGCCCATGGAGACGTCAAATCAATTAAACCTTGGGGGCAGAAAGGATCTTGACACAGATCTCTTTCTGAAATTGACGGTGGATCCTCTGACAGAGAACCTCGGAATGTAATGCGCCTCGACTTCAGGGGCGAGGACGCTTCGGTCAGTTCAGTAGATTGTCTGTGCCTCACAGTGCATTAGCAGATCGACAACATTGGTGATGGCGTCACTTCGGAACCACTTCGGATGGGTGTTGAACACTTTGTATAACGCGGTGGTAGACTTTCCGAAGTGGTTCAGATAGGGGCGTAACACGCGTAATATTATTTTATTGAAGAATGTGTAGCTGAAATGATGTTAAAATATTATTTAAAAATGTATTTTTTTGGAAAGAATGTGGCTCAAACAAGGGCTAAATTTAGAAGGGCTGGACAAAACTTTCGAATCGAACCGACCGAATCAAACCCAACCCGACTTGAATTGAATCAAAACAAGTGATTCTTCTTAAGTTAAATACTCGAACAGAGTATCTGAATCAAGAGCGGACAAGTTCGGTTTGAGATCAAAAACCAAAAAATCGAATCTCCTTAGTTTTTTAATTTAATTATTTTAAATAATCTAAATTATTTTTTTCCTTAAATAAATTTACTAACAAGTTAATTTAACTCAAACCCAAAAATATGATTTTTCTATTTTTAATTTTCAATCCAAGCTCAAATTAATTAAATTGACCTAAGTTTTAACCAAATATATTATTCTACTGCAGTGATGTATTTACAAATATGGAGAAATCGAATTGAAGCTCGAAGTGCTTCTCTTAATTATTGTGAGATCGCTATCTTTCTCTTCATGTAGTTTTAACAATCAAATCTATGAAGAATTCAGCAAAGAGAGACGCAAAAGACATATAAGATTAAACTATGTTATTTCGTAATAGTTAAGATTAAATGTGACATAAGTTAAATTAATATAGCTTTGCAAATATTAAAAAATTTAATTATAGTACAAAACTCGAGAACAGAATAGAACCGTACCAAATCAAATTGAATCGAACAGTTCCATAATTAAATTTGGACCTTACCGTTCCACTTACATAATACCAAAAAATTTCGGGTCTGATTTGATTTTCGTTAAAAACGAATCGAATCGAACCATGACCAGCTCTAGATTCTAGTGAAACATTTTCACTTAGGGTGTCTTTGGTTGTAAGTATAAAATTTGTATAAAAAAAAATATGTTTTAGGCTATTGAATTGCCTACAAATTATTTTTATAAAAATTATCAATTAAATGTATTTGATTGATTTCATTTTCAACCTGAAAAATGTTATACTTGTCTATTTTTTGTTGGTAGGTAGGTGGATGTTTTTGTTTGTTTATTTTTTGGAAAGGGGGAAAAAGGGGGGGGGGGGGGGGGGAGTAGATGAGAGAGAAAGAGAAAGTGAATTATTTAGAATATAAAAATCTACTCCCTCTAAAGAAATATTTTTCTTGTTTTCAAGGAAAATAAAACAAGAAAAATATGGTTATGTGATTACAAGTTGGAAATATTTTTATGGAAAAAATATCAATTAAATAGTAAAAAAATAAGAATTTGAATGGAAAAATATCATTTTTCATGAAAGATATTGGCAATCAAATGCACTGTTAAATTAAAATGACAAGTGACATTCGTCACATTCCTAAATGTAGTTCATCCTAATTTCCTTGATCCTCAGCCCAAAGATAAGCAAATTCTGTTAGATCTCACAATATATGTGTGTAACACTGATGTTAATTACTTACATTAATGCACATAGCATTGCCTAACTTAATGTTGCCCATTAATGAACCAAGCAGGCACCATTACAACCCGCACAATCTTGAAGCAGGGCAAGAACTGGAGGACATTAGTTGCCAAGGTAATAAAACCAGCCTCGTGGAGACAATACTTCATGACCCTCAATGGGAGATCAACCGAGGATCAGAGACCATGCAAGGGACGAGGAGCCTTCTCCCTAGGCAACATCAGGGACAGCAAAGAAATCCACCAAGAGGAATGGACAGGACCAAGGCCCCATCAGAGGTATAGATACCATATTTGAAAGATCTTTCATGGGAAGATGGGCCAAGAATGCCAAGAGGACCTATGCCACTGTCCAAGTGCGTATCTCTAATATGTGTCCAAGTGTGTAGGTAATGTACGTGTTGAAAGATACGGGTCATGGGGTGACCCACTTGCAAGATATCAAAAGTGAATACCAGGGAATATTTTGAATAAAATTTAAATTCATAATTTTTCTAATTCCCTACAACCCCTTAATAGCTCCCTACAACCTCCAAATTTGATGTTATGGAAAAGAGGAGGAAAGAAAACTAGGAAATTGACACAAAAATAGAAAAGTGTCTAGAACCATATTTTTTATATGAAATCTTACCAAAAAAAAAAAAGGACACTTAGATTGTGGTTAATAATTACCTTCCATTGTGATCGGGGTTGTGACCAATGAAGTACAAGAAAATGTATTTTGGATTTTCGAAAATAACGTGATTCAGCTATTCTAGAAAGATTTTGAAATTCATCATTTCAAATAAGTATTTTGACCCAAAATTTATGATTATGAATGCTAAGAATTCCTTCAAGTACGCATGGGCAAGAGATGAGTTGGAATCTACCGATTCCTTAGTCCCACCAATTCGTAGGCCAAGTATTCCCTTGAAACCTTATTTGAAAATTCAGATGGTCAATTAAAAAGCAAGCTTCAAGTGCTAAGACAAAAAAATTAATAAAGAGGTCTATATATTCATTAGAAAAATTAAAATGGGAAGAAAAAGGTTTTCTATGAATTCAATAGGAAAATTAGATTTGGAGTGGGGGCTTTGGAGATTGGGAATGCTGGTGTCATGAGAAATTATATTTTGTTGGAATTATTTTATTTTCCTACCCTAATTTTAGTAAGCAATGTATGCAAACTTTATATTATTTCCTTTTGTTAAAAAAGTTGAGTTCGTTTAATCCAATTGATCGATAATTATTTATTATTCGATAAATTTTATTTGTAATTTTAAGAAAATTAAGAGACTCGTCAATTAACTTATCAATGATATATAAAATTGAAAAAAAAAAACAAAAAACAAAAAAAAGAAAGAAAAGAAAAGAAAAGATAAGGAATTTATATGTGCTTAAAGCGCAGCACACATAAAAAAGTGTATTAGCTGTATATAGTGTTATAGTAAAATATCAACATTTTCCTAAATGTATTGATATCAAATAAATATTTATTGATTTTGTACTAATTGAAAAATTACTTGGGTTAAGATGAATTGAATATTTTAATATGCAGAAAATTTTGGTTGACAAAGTAAAAAAGCAATACATAAATTCTATAATATGCAAAATCATAAAATTAAAATGTAACAATATAATAACAAATAAGCTTTTGTATTAAAAAAAAAATTTATAGAATTTTTGAAGTAGTAATACACCAATTCAACAATGATCAAGTTGCATGGATCGGGTCTGATAAATAAGCTTGGTAGATGATGCACTTATCTGAATTTTTATTCTTATTCAATTATATGTAAATTTAATAGAAAATTCCAATTTGGATACAATTAGTGTGAAAATAGACTATTTGGAGCTTTATTGAAGTTGATTTAAAGATTAATCGGATTGCAATTGTTCAATTGTAATTATTAATGGAGCATTCAATAAAAATTGAAAAGTTTTGGGGAGTTAATTTGATAATTGAATAGTGTGAGGACTAAATTGAAAATATTCGAAACTTGCATCAGTCAATTATTCATGATTTCGGTACACAGAGGATTAAAATTGCACGAGGAAATGACTCAAATTTCAAAAAGGAAATTCTTTCCTTTATCTTCTAAAACTTTTTTCAAAATCAATTGGAACAAGGATTTAGACCTAAATTTTGTTCTAAAAATACATACTTTATTCGAACAATTGGGAGAAGGGTTGAAGGCATCCATTATACACATATTATACAAGCCAAATAGGCCTTTTGGGATACAAAATCCATATTAATTAAAAGAAAAGAGAGCCCAAAAGGAGAGAAAAATTCAAAAAATTAATTAAGAAACTAGGGTCAAGGTTTTTAAAAGAAAAAGACGGATTCTTGATGCAATATCTTCATCTTTTTCCCCTCTTTCCTTAAAGCTCGGTGATGTACTTTACTTTTTCTTGTATTATTTTTCCCACATGATATGTAATTAAATAATTGGTTATGACAAACGATTGTAATTTGATTTTGAACCTTATTTTAATTATAAATTTTTAATCTCCAATAGATGCTGAAAATTATTTTTATTTCTATTCTTAATGCTTTGCATTAATTGGTCAATAATTCGTGCAAGTTATTTGTTTAGCCACATAGTAAAAACCAGTAATTTGGATAAAATGGTAGGGATACACTTTTATGGTTGTCGTGTTCGTTAGATAAATTCTTTGATTATTGAATGTTATTTGTTAAGGTTTGTTCGGATTCACATAGAAATATAGTGTATTGAATTAACTAGGTAGAATAGGTTTGTACTCGAGAAATAAATCAATTAATTTAGAAGAGTTCAACTGGGTAAATGCAATCAATTGTAATAAAATTTAGTTATTGAGATTAAGGGATATTTATAATGAACTCGTGAATCCCAACACTTAAATTATCATATAATACCCATTTTTATTTATTACTTTTTTTGAGATTTAAAATATTTATGATAAAAATTAAACCTACTTTTATTTGTCCTCAATTGAATTGAAGTGAGGAATAGTTGAACCAACAGTTAGATAGTAGTCTCCATAAGAAGGATAATTTATACTCTTAGGTCAACTTTATTATTTGTTATGATTCGTACACTTGCATAATATAAAATCGATAAAATGTTTTTAGAGTTGTAGATGGAGATTATTTTGTTCAATATTGTTTTAGCTTTTGTTTCATGTTTCTTTTTAGCCGATCTATTTGTTTTTTCTTTATTTTATTAGTAAGGAGTGAAAAGTATTAAGAGAGCAGCAAATGCATTAACAAAACAGCCCTTCCATACAGGAGCAGAGCCAGGAAATTTTTTTAGTGCGGACGCAATTTAATCGACACCAAACTTTGAATTTTTTGTCATGAATTTGATGATAAAAAAATATAAAACAATATCACAAAAATACTAAAAATGAGACAATTCATATTACACTTATTCCTTGCGAGTTTTCATACTGTGATATTGTTATACAATCACTTCATTATCAATCTTCAAAAAATATATCTCTTTCAAATAATTAAATTTCTATGGTAGGATGTATTGTCTTACAAAAAACTTGAATATCTCTTTTTACATAAAAACTCTGCCAATTTATAGATATATCCTATCGAAGTTGAGAAGATAAAGCTTTGATCAATTATATTGCAAGTGCCTATTACACTTATCTTTAGCATATTAATTCAATAATAATGGCAAGTGACCTTTCACTTATTCATGCACAGATAAGTGACTAGAACTAACAAAATGGTCTATTTTTTAATAGTGAGAAAGAAGAGGAAGCTATCAATGAATTCATAACAACAAAGTTTATATTCAAAGACATAAAAAAAAATCAAATTACTCAAATAAAGCTCTTCAAAAGATCCACTGCCAATTTTTCTTCTTAACTTAAACTTTCTACCAATCACATAATTCATAATTAATTTCCTAAAATTGATAAAACCAAAAAAATAAATAAAAATCTTTTTTTATTCCACAATTAATCACTTAATACCAAAAGTATCAAATCCAGACTTCAAAAATACCCTTTAGATCCACGAAATCATCGTAAAAATTAAATCATCCAAAAATCACAAAAGTTCATTTATTTTGAGTTACCTAAAAAATTCAAAAAATTGACAAATATTATCCATCCCACCATTAAATTCCAAACATGGGACTCTTAAAAAGAGAACAAAAAAAAAAGTTTGAAATGGGCATGGGCCCAAAGTTCAGTGCGGGCAATTGCCTACACTGAACCATATGAGGCTCCGCCCCTGTTTCCATATAGATCGTCATGACATGAACTTTGCCAATAGATTTCTAGTTGAGATTTTGACCAAACCAAAGGAAATGGGGTTGAGGGTGACAAATCTATTTTTGTGAATATCTTTCTAATATGCAATGATTGGTCTCTATACTGATGATGGAGACGTGTTTGACGAAAAAATTCTTTTTTCATACAACAATTTAACATGTTTGGATACTGAGTGCACAAAAATTATAGCCCGACCCCGAACTTTCAAGCATGGCCCGAGGTTAATACCTCGACCACTCTCCTCTTCAAATATCCTCTAAAATTTGGTTGAGCCTAATAATCTGGCCCTATTAAGGTCGGGCCCTCATGCCAAAATATTGTCCTCTTCTCAAGCCTTTTACGTGTTTTAGTCCTCTTATAACTCCAACTCTCTACATTCATCTTTATCCAAACATCAAACATATTACAGTCCATGTCAAACACCAAGGAGTAATTATAGTATAACTTGATCACTCTTATTTGATAAGGATAAGGACTCTATGTAGTTGAATCCTTTTACAACTCAACCACCAACGTCTATAAATACAGAACCAATGCTCATCATTCAAGTACGCTTTTACAATACAGTTGAATTATATGCTTTTGCCCAATTCCCCCTTCTGACTTAAGTATTTGAAGGGCGACAAGGACATACCTCGTTGTCTATGTTTTAGGTACCGAAAGACGCTATCCATGTTCCATCTCAATCTTCAAGCTCGGGATCTACTAAGTACAATTTTTGGCATCATCACTGACGCCGTCTATGGGAATGGTACGTTAACCATGTTATTACCCCGTACGAAAAGTCACCGAAAATTGAATAATTATTCGGGAAGCTTGTTTTACTGAAGAAAAGCAAAGACAACAATTATTCGTGCAATTTTTTCGACCAAACAGAGGTCGACCACCAAGACAAAACACTAAAAGGATGAACTTCTGGTCTTTGTTCTAAGGAAAAAAAAATGAGGATATCAATTGATCATCTTAAATTTCAGATTGGAGGTTAAATCAGGAGAAAGCCCCAAATAAAAATAAAAATAAAAAAGAGAAAAAACATGACCTTCTACCACCCTTCTTCTACCTCCAATCAAGCTCTAGGTCCACCCCAAATCAGGCATTTAAAATAACCACTGAAGCAGAAATAGAATAGAAAAAGGGTCAGCCATGTTCATTTGCCGCCGTCAAAGCTACTATCCACTTCGGTGAGAACTTTCGGGTTTACCGCAGGCCACCATTACCTCCGATGATAGTCGTCGGGGCGGTTGCCAATACAGATTTAGATAAGTTGCACCATATTAGACCAGTAAATAGTCCAAATCTGTCGAAGGAGAGGCTCCTACAACTTACAGTGTTATTACGAAGGCAACTCCAAATTGCGACCTTCGAGGCAGTCGCTAGGTTTAAGCTAAGTATCTTTTGGCATATGAACGAGAATTCGAGGCAAATATGCTCTCGAGCAATGGAGAGAGAGACAACGAGGAATTGGTGCTATGACAAGGGTCCAACATTAGATTGGAAAAAGAATTGATGTTTGAGCAAGCCTTCTTGCTATGTTTTGTGGGTTTAAAGAACGGATTCGGGATTACCGATTTGATAGTATCACTGTGGCAACCCAGTTGTTTGACGAAAAGCCCAAGCCAAAATTTTGCTTCTGAGCCACGATTTACCAAAGCTCCTATTGCTATAAAAATAACTAATCTGATTTGTAAATTAGTAGCCACCATAGTTGAAGCCGCCGCAATTCACCTCACGCAACGAGCCCAGCCTTTTTCCATTGTGATGGGTATCAGCATTAATTTTTTAAGGAAATCAAACTTTGGTTCAGATTTTATTCCACGTCGGGTGCTTTTCTTTTGGGCTCCATTGCTGGAGTAGATCAGCCCATTAAATTTCCCATCCCATTAACATATGGGCCTCATCTAAGGTATGTTTTATCATTTATGCTTACATTGGGGGTGAGTATGATTGGACCTGCCATTTATTTTATTTTGACCTCATGACCCCAATTTTGTCCAATGCATTTGGGCCCATTGATTACTTCATTTTATTGGCATAAACTTCTCTCTTTGGGCAACTGAATTCATGAGTTTGGTTTAACACGTCTAAAGATTGTCCAACTTAATTCTTCATCATTCAAGTGCTAATTACGAGATTATTTCTTTGCAAACCAAGCTTGCACAAGGGCATGCGACTTCAATTAAATATGATTGAAGGCTAACATAATTGGATTAAACATTTGAGGACATATTTAATGACAAAATTAATGAAAACTGTCCTATTTCTTATAACTAATTTTTATTTGGTGAAAACTGTATTTGACACATCTCCATTGAAATACACCTGAAGACATTAGCCTCAAAAGCTGATCATCATTATGAAAAATGGGAACCTTGTAATTCTAAACTAATGAATGCACTTGAGCAATTGATTTGTTTATAAGTGCTTGAGCTTTTAATGATTTTATTGATTTACATTTTAATGAACAAAGGCTATGCATTGAAAATATTATGGAACAACTATTCATCTATAACTTTTAACCTGGTGCTAATATGGAGCAACTATCATTATTAGTTGAGATTAAAATAGTAGCTCATACGTCCATGCTAGAAGAAATGTTATAGATCTCTAAAGATACCAGTCAGACAACATACATTATATGATTTGTGTTTCAATTTTTAAAAGTATACATTTAGCGTAAGGCCGTGCCCCAAGCATGCAGCTAAATCAACTTCGACATTTAGCGTAAGGTCGTGCTCGGAGCATGCAGCTAAATAATAAACTCTTATATTTAGCGTAAGGCCGTGCCCCGAGCACGCAGCTAAATCAACTGTTACATAAGGCCGTGCCCCGAGTATGCAGCTAAATCAACTCTGACATTACATTTAGCGTAAAGTCGTGCCCCGAGCACGCAGCTAAATCAACTCTGGCATTTAGTGTAAGGTTGTGCCCTGAGCACGTAACTAAATCAACTCCTACATTTAGCGTAAGGCCTTGCCCTGAGCATGCAGCTAAATCAACTCCTACATTTAGCGTAAGGTTGTGCCCCGAGTATGCAGCTAAATCATCTCTAACATCTAGAGCAGCTAGTTGATAAATTAGTATAAAGCCTTGTCTCGAACAAGCACCCTATGCCTTGCTCTAAGCAAGCACAAGTCTTGCCCCGAGCAAGCAACCATAGCCTTGCCCCATACAAAAACATAAGTCTTGCCCTATGCAAGCACCTAAATGTCGCCCTACTCACACATCTCAAGATTTCAACTCCAAGTAAAAGCCCCGATGTCATTTTTCATCCCTAACTCATTCAGTTGAGTTCTCAAAAATTCCGACGAGCTCAGGATAATTGTTCAAAATTGGGCTCGGGGCCTATCCTTGAGCTCAATACATTGTCAAAATCCCAGCCAAAGAGCTTGGGATAATTATATTCAGAATAGGATCGAGCTTAGTCTCTTTTATGATTCTTGACCTATTTGTCAAGCTCAGTTCTTTCAAAAGTTTCAAGGATCAAGTCTTTCCTTTCAAGATTTTTAACGAGCCTTGAGATCGAGTTCATTCCTTTCAAACTTTTAAAATAGTCAATACTTGCTATCTTAGACTATGTGCTCGGGGGCTTATCGATTCGTCATGAGCATATCTATTCTTGAACCTCATATCCTTATGCATCTCATGCTAAAAACTTCCACATTGAGCATGAGCTCCTGACATGGATGCAAAGAAGCCTATGATGTGTACAAAAATTATAGCCCGACCCGAACTTTCAAGCATGGCCCGAGGTCAATACCTCGACCACTCTTGTCTTCAAATATCCTCTAAAATGTGGTCGGGCCTAATAATCTGGCCCTGCTAAGGTCGGGCCCACATGCCAAAATATTGTCCTCGTCTCGAGCCGTTTACATGTTTTAGTCCTCTTATAACTCAAACTCTCTACATTCATCTTTATCCAAACATCAAACATATTACAGTCCATGTCAAACACCAAGGAGTAATTATAGTATAACTTAATCACTCTTATTTGATAAGGATAAGGACTCTAAGTGGTTGAATCATTTTACAACTCAACCATCAACATCTATAAATACAGAACCAATGCTCATCATTCAGGTACGCTTTTACAATACAGTTGTATTATATGCTTTTGCCCAATTCCCCCTTCTAACTTAAGCATCGAAGGGGTGACGAGGACACACTTCGTTGCCTTTGTTTTAGGTACCGGAAGACGTTATCCATGCTCCATCACAGCTCTCAAGCTTAGGATCTACGAAGTACGATTTTTGGCATCATCAGATACAATTGACTTGTCATACACAATAAGGGTGACTCGTCCTGGGATTATCTATCCCATCTCTTGTATATAAGGAGACGAGTTGAATTTGTGCATATTATCGGGCTTTGCATTATATGAAGAATCAATTGTTATTAACCACTTCACAGGAAGTAAAGATAGATTTTCAGGATGATCCATATATTTTCAGGATGATTCATATATATATATGTGTGTGTGTGTGTGTCTGCAATTAAAGTGAAAACTACCTTCAATAGCTAAAGAAAAGATCCCAATAGAAGAAGGGGCACAATAAAAAACAAAAAGAAAAAAACATAAAAGTGTGATGAGGCAATGACAAAACAATTATAATTTTTTTTTTCCCAATCGGCTAGGCTTTGGATTTAGATTTTTAGTGAGAATTATTAACCTAGATGAAATATGAAGGTTGAGACATTCAAATCTAGATAGAGTCTTAATTTACATATCGAGATGTTGACTTATATTAGTGAAATTGGGTGAAAAATGAATGAACATAATGAAATCAACCACAAAATAAACACATCGGGTCTATGATTGAAAAACAACTTTAGATGTGTGTATCTCGCGAGAGAAGAAAAAAAATTGATTATTAAGTGCAAAGAAATAACCAACTTAAAAGTTCATGATGATTAGATTGATTATGAACATACACATTGATCAAGTATAGAATAAATAAAAATAATAATTTTAGTTGCATTACTTATGATGAATTATCAAACTATTTCAATATTTGATGCAAATTTGGTAAAATTATACAAAGCATTTGTTTGCTCGCGTTTTTAGTGGATAGTATTGCTTAGGACGAATAAGTGTTTAAGTTTTGAAATATCTTATAAGTATATTTTATATACTTATATGAACGTTTATTCTTATTCAATTATATAAATTAAGCGGTTAGCTACTTAGTTTGTTTAAATTATATTAATTGTAGAAAAAAATCAACTTGGATACAAATGGTGTAAAATGGCTATTTGGAGCTTAAGAGCAATTGATGATTAACCAAATTGTAATTGATCAACTAAGAGTATTAATGGAGCATTCAATCAAAATTCATAAGTTTCGTGAGTTAAATTCGATATATAAAAAAGTTAGGAGACTAAATTCTCTTGCATCGGATGAATTATTAATGGTATAGGATAAAGAAGACTTAATTATGAAGATTAAAGATGAAGGATTAATATTGCATGACAAAATGACTCAAATTGAAAAATAAAATTGTTTCATTTTTCTTCTAAAACATTTTTTTTTTTTAAACTCAATTGGAACAAGAATTTTGACGTAAATCTTGTTGTATAAAAACACACCTTAGTCCAAGATTGAGAGAATGATTGAAGAGATCCATTATACATATATTATACAAGTCAAATAGGCTTTCTGGGATACAAAATTCATATTAATTACAAGAAAAGAGAATCCAAACTGAAAAAAAAAAAAAAAAAAATATCAATTAAGAAACTAGGGTTTCAAGGTTTTTAAGAAAATGACGAATTTTTGGTGCAAGACCGTTACAACTCGGTAATGTACTTTATTCTTTCTTGTGTTATTCTTATCTCATTATATGTAATTAGATAATTATTTATGATTAACAATTGTAAATTGGTTTTGAACCTTAATTTTAATTATTAACTTTTCGTAGAATATATTAAAATATCATATTAAGGGAGAATCATTTTTTGGACAATTTTAACCACCATACAATTCAATTATTTCAACAATACCTTACTTTTTGTTTTTCGATATATAATAAATACTATAAAACTAACATTCACATTAATCTAAATTCAATGAATGTTAATTTCGTGAATCTTGAATTAAATAAATCTGGAGGTATTATAGATAAATTTATTTATATTAATGTATCTAGAAATTTTAATAGATGTTTAAATTTATGTATTAACAATTAATTTTTATGTATCAAATATAATATAAAAAAATTGCTCATTTATAGTATGTCATCATTACAAAAAATTTGAATAATAGAAATTGAGTTTTAAGAGTACAATTTTTTTCTCTTAAATTTTTATGTTGAATTTTATTTTCTTTAATTCGTTCAAAACTTATCAAATTCTCCAATAAATTGATATCAAATATTATTTTTACATTACTTATAAAATATTTTAGAATAACGTGCAATGCATGTTTAAATTTGACCTGTTCTCTAAAAAAGCATTATTGCAAAATGCATTTTCCCCTAAAAACAAATTTTAATGAAGCCCAAATAGGTGCTAAATCTCCAATAGATATTATAAATTGTTCTTACTTATATTCTTAATACTTTAGATTAATTGATCAATAATCCATTGATTTGTGAACTATAATTACATCGAGATGCAAGTAATTTCTTAGAACAAATAGTAAAAACTTGTAATTTGGATAAAAGTGTAGGGATACACTTTCATAATTGTCGTGGTCGATAAATAAACTTTTTACATATTGAATGCTCTTTATAATTAAGGGTTTTCCAATTCATATAGAGACATGGTCAATTATCTTAATTAGGTTGAATTGGTTTGAACTCAAAGAGAAGTAAATCAATTAATTTAGAAGAGTTCAACTAGGTACACGCAATCAATTATTATAAAATTTGGTGATTGGGATTAAGAGATATCTATCGTGAACTTGTGAATTCCTAATACTTTGAGCAACTCCAATAACCTCTTTAAAAGTAGAATACTTTTTATTTTAAAGAGTCAATTTTTAAAATTACTCCAATAGACTCTTTAATTTAACATTTTAAAATAGAGAGTGTGTTTTGCTCTCAAACCTACCTCTCTATAATTTAATGTATCAAAGGTTTCAACTTCCAATGCACAATTTATTGACTTAATTAAATAATATGTGTAAATCTCAATATCTCTCATTGAATCATTGCAAGGCTATTGGAGCACTTTAAATTTAAATGTTAAAAACAATAAATACATATTGGGAATACTAAAATTAGATGTTAAAAATAAAGAGGCTATTGGAGCTTTTTAAAATTTTTGCTCTTTAAATTTATAGATTTTCTTTAGCCCTTTAAAAATAGAGAACTTCTTGGAGATGCTTTTAAATCATCTATAATACCCATTTTTAATCTTTTTTGTTAGAATTATAACATTTAGCACAAAAATTAAAATTATTTCTATTTATTCTTAATCGAATTGAAGCAAGATATAGTTGGATCAACGATTAGGTAACAGTCTTTATGTAAATGATAAGTCCATTTTATTATTAATTACAATCCATACACTTACGTAAAATCGATAATAGTAGACTAGGGTGTTATGTCATCAAGAACGAAATTCAAACTAATTTTGCTTGAAACTTCTAGCACTTGAAAATAGTAAATTCGATGATTTCCGAGAACAAGATCGATAAGCCCACGTGAAAAATCTTAAAAATAAAAAAGAAAAGAAAACTGAAGTTTGTTTATTTAGACCAATCACAAGCTGCCAGCTGCCACACGCCAATATGGAATCCAGATTCCTTGGTCTCCCATTCAAGTCAGAAATCGATTTCTTCTTCGATATTTATACATGCTCAATTGGGGGACAGCTTTGATCATCATAAATTTGAAATCCTCCAAGGATCCACCTTTACGCGGCCATCCTCTCTCCTTATGAATACATAATAATTCCTCGTAGCAAAGATAACTAACCCATTTTTGCAGGTGAAATATTTTTGTCGGATCATTTTCTGCATCGTCCCAATCGCCGTCGTTCAAGATTATGGCGGCGGCTATTGGGATTCATAACATCAATCCCTCATTTCTTTACAATAACAAATACAATAAGATTTTGTCGTCGAGCCCAGGTTTATCCCTGTCTAATTCCACCCAGAAAACCCCACAAAAGTGTGTATCTTCATCAATCACTTCACGGAATTCAGCCATTTTTAAGGAGGACTTGCAGAATAAAAATGTCATTTTCCCAGGAAGAATTGATTCTTGGATGCAGGAGTCAATTTCGGATATTGTAAAGAATCTGAATCAGGCTCCCTTTTTAGTCCACATCTATTCAGAAGATGATGGGGTGAGGTTCAAGACAGAAAAGGCCATTTTTGAGAAATGGCCAATTGTGAAAGATGAATGGGAAAGTGGGGAATCAAAATCCCCAGATGGGCTTATTTTTGTTGAAGAATTAGAGCAAAATGGTTGTAGTAATGAGAAGATGAACCAAGAATTTGTTGAAGAGGGTGTAACAAAGGCATGGGGGGTGGTGGTGCAGGGTAAGGGGGTTGAATGTGGACCAGCTTGTTATTTGTTGAAGACTAGTAGGGTTGGTGGTGGGATAGGTTTGGGGTGTTTTTGTACTCATTTCTGTCTTATGAGAGTCAATAATTTCAGGGATAGTGCTTTAGAACAATTTAAAGATTCTTGGTTGTTGCAATGAAAAATTGATATGGGATTCATTTATAGAGATTGAGATTGGATGGAACAGATGTAACAGGATGATTATGAAATAGGAATTCATTGATTCAATTTTATTTTTGTCTCACGGTGCACTTTTAATGTCTATTTGTTCAAATTATTATTGTTACTTGTTGCATTTGATGAAGGTGGTGTTTTCTTAATTCTGCTATTCATTGCTGATGGTTAGATTAATCTTCTTGTTAAGCTAACATTGGACGAACATCTCATTTGTCTCTTCTTTGAGTTCTTGTCCAATCGAACATATCAAACTATTGGGGTGGAGTTCCATCCTAAAGGTTGAACAATTAAGATAAGTTCAATTTCCTTATAAAACCATTATCTAATAATGTCTAAGATGACATGGGACTTCGTTCACACTTCCCTAACAACTTTCGCTCAAAAGAAGTGCCTGATTATAGCGAACGTCATCAAGAAATATTTGTTGGTTATTATAGTGAAAGATTTCTATTGGATTCATGTATAGAGATTGAGATTGGATGGAACTCGTAATTGGTTGAAAGGAAAACATTTTGGTATCGGGATTGATATGATTGTCATGAAATGCAAATTGATTGATTCAATCTGATTGTGTTTTTTGCAGTGCACTTTTAATGTATATTTGTTCAAGTTATTATGCCACAAGTCTGCCTATGTTACTGTCAATGATCAGAGGAGTATATGTTTTGTGTTCATTTGAATTTGGATACTATTTAGCATTTAAGGAAGATGGTGTTTGCTAAATTGTGCTATTCATTACCAGTGGTTCAATTGGTCAGTTCATTAAGTTGGACTAAACAGAGCAACAATTAAACATATCATGACTTTTTTACATGTTACAGTTGAATTCAACATACGAAACACACCATAAATGCATCTGGATTCTGCCAGATTTGGCGGGTTCTGAGAAGAAAAATCAAGGATCAAACTTAAGCAAACTGTTAGTTTTGGCCTCAACTTTCACACTAAGGTACATTCTTCAATTTTACTTGATGTAACAATAGATCTGTCGCTTGGTAATAATTGTTATTTGATGATCGAAAGCTCAAGGTGGCAAATTCTTTGCATGAGTTTAGAATGAACTGATTATTCTTCTGCAGTGAAATATGCAAACCTGAATGCTAAAACTGGGACATGCTACTGTAGCGTCTTAAACTATTATGCTCTGAGGAACTCTTCGTTTGCTCAACTGTGCTATTCATTGCATTGTTATTGGTTGGATTAGTTTGCTTGGTACATTGAACTGGACTATACAACAACAAACATCCCATGTCTCTTTTATATTCCTGTTCAGTTTCAGACTATCACCTTTCTGTGGAGCTCTCCGTTTGCTCTACTACCCGCCATCTGAAGTCTAGCCCCCAACAATGGTGACAACAGGCTGCTAATTAACATGGGATTTTCACATTAAAATCGGAATTCAACTTGAACAGCAGTAGCTCTATCTAGGAAGTAAAGTTAAATCAAAACTCCACAAATCATTGGCAACAGAAAACGTGGAATACAATCAAACCGTTTATGACTGTCCCAATAAGGTGAAATGGAAGCTGCCATATTGTGGGTTGCCTTGTTCCCTACTCCGGGAATAAAGCTGCAAGAACCACAACTAACATAGGCAAGTAGTGGAGCATTGTTTGCCAAAATTCCCGCATTTGGAGCACATGAAAATTTGACTTACGAGACCAAATAGTTGAATGGATTCACACTCAGCTGCTATCCTCAGCCGCTATCCTCAGCCCATTTCATTTGGAAAATAGTCCTCGCATAGCAATTGCCTCTGCATCTTCAACCCCAAATTGCCAATTGTTCTCCTTGTGTGTAGAGCCACCACAGCCCTCGTGTCATTCCTGAAGAGTTCAGATAAGATTTTTTCTATTATGTCCCCTCAAGTTGGAGCTTGAGATGAGAGCCCAATCTTGTCCTTGGAAAGAAGAAATCTAGCAAGAGGAAGCGGCTTGATGAGAGCATCAGCAAGTAGATCAGTGGAGGAAACATGTGCAACCCGTAGAGAACCATCTTGAACTCCATCACGAATGAAATGAAAACTAATGGCGACTCGTCGTCAATTAAAACCAGATTAGAACAAATTTGTGTAGCCCAAACATTATCACAATAAACAACAAGACTTGTAGAGATTGAAACACCAAGATCAGTGAACAAAAAAGGAAACCCAATTAAGTTCTGTTGTTGCAGCAACTAAGCGACACTCAGCTTCAGTTGGGATTGCGCTACAGTTCGCTAATTCTTTGAACTCCAAATATAGCACTTTGGGCAAGATTTACAATATAAATGCTGATGGAGGAAAAATCATCATAATTGCTAGCCAAATCAGCATTGGAGAAGGCATGTAGCAACATGGGAGAATCCTTAAATAGATGTAGACCATCATTTATAGTGCCACAATGATAACGTAGTTGTCACCCAACCTCTATGTCCATGTCAGTATCTTATATACTGTCCGCTCTGGGTTGGTACCAGATTCAACTTAAGTCTCTCTTAACGGAAGATTATGTGTTCGAATCCTGAGAACGTGGCAAAAATTCGTGGAGGGTAAGTGAGTAAATGCCCACTTAGATAGGACAATACGTAAACTAACAGGTTGGATATATAGGCTAGGTCGTTGCAGAATACTAGCATTTTTTTTAACGACCCAGTCGCCCAAGCTGTTGTATCATACGCAGTATCCGCTTTGAGAAAGCCTGAGCCTACCTTATCCCTCACAAATTTTTATCATGCGCCCTTTAAGTCTTGCTTAAGGAGAAAGTCATGTGGTCGAATTCTGGAGACGCGACAAAAATTCGTAAGGGGTAAGATGAGATTAGACTTTTAACAACTTTGATACAGTGGCCGAGCGTTATAGTAGTCCTCACTTAGCAAGAGCATAATGCTCAATTGTAGGTCTATGTATAAATTGGGAGAGTTTATTTACAACAAAGACAATATCAAAGCGAGCAAGGATGAGATATGAAGACTTCCTAGTATTACCTTGATGGGAGAGGTATAAGGTCCTGAATTTTATATTTATAAGTTGCTTGATGTAGCCCATTTAAGAAACGAGCTATGGAAGCTCACCCAATTAAAGTAATGAAAGCCCAAATCATAAGTTATTTAAAAGTCCAACAATTTAAGAGATTAAGTTTAAGTAAATTTGATTTCAAAAATTTAATGAATAACTGGGTTGTCACAATGGTCATTTGCATGATATTTTGCATAGGCAACTTAGATTCAAACCACTATGCTATAAAATTATTTTGAATTAAAAACTCCTCATTTTACATATTAAAAACAATTATATTAAGTTAATTTAATGAAATAATTGTTATATTAGTTGGTATTCATAGAGATATGTAACAAATTATATGAATAGTTTATTTTTCTCTATTTTTCATTATGTAAATGTTTTATAGAACTTTTTATAAAAATTATTTTATGGCTTATTTCTCTTAAATTCCTAGTTAAAGACTCAATTTAACAATGTTAATGATCATATAACTCTCCCATTTGGGTTTTCACTAAAAAGGGAAGTTACAAGAGGAGAAAAGTCAATTTTTTATTACACTTCTCCTCAAATTCAAATTTACTAATATTTTCTCTCAGAAATACCTTTTATATTAAGTTAAGTTAAAGGGATAGCAAGAGTCTGAAGAAGAAAGAATTTACACATTTTATTCCTTTATATTTCAGGAAAAATCAAGGTAGGTAAAAACGCAAGTTGTCATTTTGTTTTTAAATTTATGATTTTTCTCCAAAAGTATAAATAACTTGGTACATCCTGGTACAATGATTCGGCATTACTATAATTTGAATGATCATTCTCTAACTCTAAGTGTTATGATAATTCTATAAAAATTGGATTTTACAAAAAATCTATCTACGTGTGACGATATGAATATATAGTTTGAATTTTCTAATTTGATAACAAAATGCACTGATGATATTTATTGAGTTTCAAACTCATGGGTTAATTTCCTCTATATAGGTTGATTTGATTTGCTTGTGTCGTAGATGATGGTAGATAAAGATACAATATGCTATGGAAAAGCTGGTGACTTAATATTTTTATTCAATTACGTGTTTTTCTTTAAATAAATAGATTTCTATAAAACATCATTTGTGACATTATTTTAAGAAGATTTTTATGAATTAGTTATATTCAAAAGTAGACATATTTTATAGAAATTAATGTATAAGTTACCATTCATCACAAAAATGTGAATGATAAGATTTAGTATTGCTGTTTTTAAAATTTCAGCTTTTATCCTTTATTTCGAAAATTCTTAACTCAATAATTACTTGAGATTTGTAGATAAAACCAGCAGAGTTTGATAGCCTAATGGGTTAGCTATTGAATAAACTTGAAATCTTGTCAATCTAATGCCTGCAGAATTTTGTATGTTATTTTAAGTTAATTGCATTGGTTTATCCTCCAAACTGAGTTGCTGCGGGATTTTAAAACATATTTTAGTGCCTTATATGTTATCGAAAGAAGCCGATGTTTTAATATGTCATATTATAAGAAGTTTCTTACTTTCGCTTAAAATTTTGTGAAGTTTTGAAATTGATAACTATGTAAATGAATTTATTTTGCCACTTGCTATGCGAAATATAAAAAAAAATAAAACAACTTAGTTTTATTCACTCTTTAATGATGTGCATACATGAAAAAAAAATTCAAAAAACTTTTATTTAATAGGGAAACATATGCATCCCATGGTCCATATAATAAAATATGTAATATGGATGGAGACAAATATATTGTTTAAAAGGGGAAAAAAAGTAATTTTTAAGTAAATTCTTAAATTAAATCTTTATGTTTTCCTCTAAAAGTATAGTTAATAACTAAGTCGACAGATAAGGTACAATTATTCTAGTGACGTTTCAATCCATATGGGGTTGGGGTGTTGCAAGAGGAGTTGTCACTGTTTTAGCATTTGTCATATGAGGCCGAGCAAGAAGGTCCATGTGTACTATCCCTGAGAAAGTAGAATGCCATGTTTGTTGTTGACAACTTCCATGCCAAGAAAATAGGAGAGCAAACCAAGATCTTTAACAGAGAAATGATGAGCTAAAAAATTAACAAATCGATTTGTTATAACCATATCATCAACATAAAAAAGTAGGCAAATTAGATGCCCATTCAAGTAAAGAACAAATAATGAATTATAGGCATGAGAGTTCTTAAAACTATAGTGAAGAAATTTTTTTGAATTTCTTGATACCGCACTTGAGGAACCTGTTTGAGACCATAAATGGCTTTTGTGAGTTTGTAGACATGGGATGAATGATCTTGATCAACCTCAACTTATTAACTAGGCTTAGCACAAGGTGAATTGTTGTGGGTTTAACAATAGAGCTAAAAGTATTATGATAATCTACTCCCAGTCGTTGATGAAAACATGTTACAATCAAGTGAGCCTTAAACATATTAATGAAGCCATTAGATTTATGTTTGATTCCAAAAATCCATTTACAATGAACGACATTATGATTAAGATCAGAAGGTACTAATTACCGTGTACTATTCCAAACAAGAGCATCATATTCTTCTGACATAGCTTGAAGCCACATTGGATCTTTGATAGTTTGGTCCCAATTGTAGGTTATATCAATGAATTTGCATAATTGGTGTAGAGGTTAAGTTTCTTGATAAGTTCATGAATGTTGTCTTTTGCCTGGTGGTCATTGGATGAGTAGGTTGGGTAGTGTTACGGGCTGATTTAGGAATAGCTTGTGTAATTAGTTAGTTAGGAGGAGGGATAGATGGTGTAAGGTGAGGTGTGACAATTTCTATTGTAATCAGACTGCCTTCGAGTATCCAAGCAGATGACTGTATGAGTGGTGTTGAATTGTATGTGGTTGCATACATTATAAGCATTTTGGAACCTAAGTAGAGACGGTAGAGGACTCAGGACGTGAAGATGAAGTTGTCAAGGAGTTAAAGGAAAAATATACTCAATGATTTTAACATGTCTAGAAACATAATGTTTTTCATGTTGAAGGATCATAGAAATAATAAGCACTTTGAGTCGGAGAGTATCCAATAAATACTCATGGTCTAGCCTGAGACTCAAGTTTATGAGATTAAAATATTTTTTCAACAATGACTTTTAATCTAATGAACGCTTCTTTAACTTCGGAGTTTTTGTTTGAGAGGATAAAGCTAAATGTATTTGTTAAAGTTATCAGCAAAAATTACATAATATTTATATCCATCACGAGATGTAATTGGTAAAGTCTAAACATCATAAAATATTATTTGAAGAGGTTGATTTGAGACAAGTGTTGAATTAGAGAAAGGAAGTTTATAACTCTTATTGTAGTGACAAGCAGTCAAGCACTACATGAAAAACTAGAAGAAACAGAAGAAGATAAAACTAGATGATATATAGAAACCATATGCTTCAAGATAGGAAAAGTAGGATGTCCCAATCTATGATGCCATTAGGACGAAGTAGTCTTAACACTAGAGAAAGTAAATAATGAAGAATTTAGTGGACACTCATACACCCCATCATTAGTTGGACCATTCAAAAGTGTTGTTCCAAAACGAAGATCCTTCACCAAAAAAGAAGGTAGGAATTCAATCGATACATTTTTTAAAGCACAAAATTGTGAGACAAATATCAATTTTTTTTTTCATGCTAGGTACACACAAAATATTGTCTAATGAAAATTGAGAAGTACGAGTCTTGAAAGGTGAAACTAGTATGAATAATGGGAAAAGTGGTGTCATCTCCGATCTAATTTCATTGAAACTTGTGTAAAGAGAGTGAAGAGATAAGTTGCTCAAGTTGAAGGTTATATAATAAATGGTGGGAAGCATTGCTGTCAAGAAGCCATGGTGGTTTGTTGGAAGTGTTGACAGCGGAGTGTGCTCTTGGTTGCCTCAATTCTTATAAATTGGATTTTGATCATTGAAGAAATGTTTTTGATTTAACACGTTTTTTTGGTCATTTAGTTAAAAAATAAATTTTTAAATGATGTGGATATTATTCACACATTCTCTTTGCCACATCATTTTTCATCCGCCTCATGTAAATATTTGTCCAATTGTGCAGATAGAATGGACTCTAGTGATGTATGGATAAATTAATAAATAGTTCAGTGGGTGTCGAGTAATCTTTTAAATTTGAAATGAGCAAATAGTAATTATGAATAAAGTTTAGTAAGCAGTCATTTAATTAACTCGACTAAAAATAGAAGAATCACACAAGTTCACTATCCAAGTGAGTTTTTAACTCAAAATTCTTCACTTGCTTAACAAAAAGTAAAATCTTGAAATTTTAGAAGAGCCCATCAAACTGCAGATATATATTATATTGGCACCCCCAATTTTAATTTGTTACGCCAAATTTTAATTCCAATTAAACTTCTTAAACTTTGTTTATTATAACAATTATTTTCTTAACTTTTTCTCGTCGAATTCTTATATTCAGTTTTCCATTAATTAGTACATCTCGTTTTTAATGATAATTTATATTGTAATAATTTGTGTTCAAGTTTTGAAATGAGGGAATAAAATGTTTTCGTACTTTTTATTTACTTATTTTTTAAAAATATAATGAAAAATAAGTTATTTTACATCATTTTAATGGACTTTTGGACATAAAAATATTATCAAATATAAAATGTGTTAATTTAGAAAATTTTGAAGATAAGAATGACATGAAAATTATTAGAGAATTAAGTACTATAATAGTGCAAAAAATAAAGATTGTGATGTGAATATAATTATTCATAAATAATTATTGCACGTCCCGTAATAAATAATTGAGTAATGCTCGTTGGGTTGTAACCCCAATTTGAGTAGTACTAACGTCACATTAATTGATAGGTAAAATTAAATAACTCATTTAATTTAATATTTTATTTAACCTATTATCTACCACTATCTGGATTAGGTTGTAACCCATCGGGCTAAGTACCATTACCCTAAATAATTATTGTTCATAGATTTACCCAAAAAATGTAAAAAGAAAAAAAGGCTCCTCAGCGGCCGTTATACGTTTTCAAATATGTCTAGCCGCGCCATAAAGAATCTTGAATTTTGTATTTCTTGACGAACATTTTGTATTTCTATCTTTGCTTCATTAAAGGATTGAAGTTGTCGTTTTAGATTTGAATTTGTGGGTTTTCCTTAAAGGGTCTGCACTGAGAATCCTGACGATTGAATTTGCCATTTGTTCACTCTTTGAGAGTAGATGAATAGTGTGTCATAGATCTGATTCAAAGGTGCGTTGTTAGAAATAGTAAATATTTAAAGGTGCGTTGTTTTGGTAACTTTATGTTTCTCAGTTAAATTGTGGAGTATTGGATTTGTTTTTTATGCTGTGTTAGGGCAGAAAGGGGTTTAACAGAAGTTGGAGAGATCGGTACTTTCTACCAAGAGAGTGAAAATGCGGGGTCTTGAATCAATTTCATGGGCGGGAGGTATATCTTTCTCTTTAGGTTCCTTCTTCTTCTGAGAATTCTTCGTCTCATTTGGGTATTGTAGGCTATATGTGTTGATTAATATAATTGAACTAGAGTAAAAGTTTAAATTTTTCGGCTTTTATATTCCTAAATTGGGTGTTTTTATAGTGCCTTGGTTTTCAGTAATGATTCCCATACACCGGCTCTCTTCTTGATATAATTGAATTGCTAGACAGTGAACACAAGGAGCCAATGATTTGATTATATATTTGCCTTGTATAAAGATAAATTTGTAGAATCTTCAAGCATTCTTTTTCTTCGTGAGTTGTTACTGAGTCTGTGAATTTGATACCTAGGAGAAGTTTGTTTGTTTTATTCGTGGGAGATAATTTGTTTTATTTGTGTCGAGATATAGTATTATTGAAAAAGAACGAAAGTCCTAATCTAGATAGATGACAGTTGAGATATCCTTTTAAGAGAAACTGAGAAAATGAGTTATGATGTAGCTGAAGCAGGAAGAGGAGGAAGCAATACGGCACAGAAAGTGGTTAACTCTGCACCAAGAGCACTTGATCCAAATGCCAATGTAGATGCTGCTAGCAATGTGGTTGGTGGCAGTACTCCTGGGTATATCAAGGAACCAAACAAATTGCCCTCACCTGGGAATGAACAGAAATCCAGAGGACTGGGTATAGACCTAAATGCTGAAGATATTTCTAGCTCAATCAACCATGACCTTTTCTATCCTTATAAAAACTACGAAAATTTAAAATCAAGGGACCATTCTGATTGTGCAAGTTCTGTTGGTCCGTTGGAGGAAGAAGATCCAATGAGAGTTTGGAACAAGATGAAACAAAACAATTATCTTTCTACTTCTTATGCAGCAGTGCCAATTCCAAAACCACGTGAGAGGAAGAGTAAAAGTGAAATTATTAAGAGAAAGATAGAGCTTGCAAGGAAAGAACAGGCTGATAAGTTTGCAAGAATTGCAGCTCCAAGTGGGTTGCTTAATGGATTAAACCCTGGAATTATAAACCATGTGAGAAACAGTAAACAGGTTCACTCTATTATAGAAGCCATGGTGAAGTCTGCAAAAACTGATGATCAGCATGCTGGAAGCAAGCAGGCTAACCAAAGAAAGGGTGGCACAAAAGAATCTAGTGAAAGAAAGAACCTGGAACACATGAACAGTGCAGGAGTGAATAGTTATGAACTTAATCATGAAGATAATTTTTTGGGAAGATGTCAGATGAGCGGCGATCCATCATTGAGCAAATCAGTTTCTTTGAACTCCTATCTTTCCAGAGGAGATGGAAAGTCATACAAAGCAGAGACAAGGATCTCTGGTCAGGTGCCTTCACAGTACAACCAAGAAAATGATAATGGACTTGCACTAAAGCTTTCATCATCACTAACCACCGCATCAGAGAATACTTGCTCTTTGTCAAATGAGGAGTCAGCAAACTTTTCTAGTGTTACTTCACTTTCTGTTAAAGGTTTGTAGTCTCTCACATGTACATCTTCGCTTGTTTCAACAGTTTGATTTTGATAAATGGTACATGTGGATCAAGGTTTGAAAAACATGCAAATTGCAGGATAAGATTTTCATTTTCGTTTCCTTTTTTCATATTTTTACGATCAAAAAATTCTATGAGGAGGATTTGAAGACATGGGATTTATAGACAATGGCTATATCGTTGAAGTTCAAGCAATATTAACACAAGCTTCTGTCATATTTTTATTCCCTGTGACATCTTAGTGATAAATGCTTTACATGTAAAAGGAGATAAACAGCGAACTGATTTGGACTTCTGTTTGATTACAGCTGCTAACACAGCTTCCCAATGGTTGGAACTTCTTAGTCAAGATATCAAAGGGCGTCTTGCAGGTAGGTTGATACCTCAAACGAGAGGAAGCACCTTAGGCTTATGGGCTTATAGATAGAATCCTAATGCGCTCTGTTCTTTTATGGCAGCTCTACGACGTAGTAAGAAGAGAGTCCGTGCTGTAGTTTACACAGAATTACCTCTCCTAGTGTCAAGAGAATTCACATCTAACCACAAGACTGATATGCACATAACAAAAAATTCTATTGTTTGGCATCCTGACAAAGCAACTGCTGATGCGCACTTTGTTAGATGGAGCACACTGTTTGGTCAGATGGATAAAACACTTTGTGAAGAAGAGAATCTTCTGGTGAGCTGCTACTTTTTTTTTTTTACTTGAAATATTTAAGCACAATCCAGTGGATGAATTGATGGCTGGTGATCTGTCTTTGGTCCTATTCTATATGCATTGTTATCTGGCTCCTAGCCCTGTCACAGAACAGTTTTACTGAGAATTCAGTTTGTTAAGGTTCAGACAGATCACATTCATTTTGTCTTTTTTGGCTCCTTTTTCTTTTCTTTTCTTTTTTCTTTGCAACTCGGAATAGAAGCATTGATAGTAATATCGAATATTGTCTCTGCTAACTTGTATAATTTCTTTTGTCCATAGGTGTTGAGAATTTGTTTATGCTGTATAAATTTGAATGTGATGATTAATACATTTTGACCCATTAACACTGCTGGTACCATTGCTGGTGTTTATGCAAAAACTACTATTTGCACTATAATTGAATCATCATTTGATCATCTTCGAATTATGATATCTGGGTATGTTTCAAAGAACTGAAGGGATTTAAAATTACTGTGCATTTACATTAACACGAATTAAGTATCTTCTCTCTTTATAAAGGAATAATGCAAATATCTTTTGCTTTATATTTGTCTTGTTATGGTGTTTGCACCCCCCTCCCCCAACCAATTTTACCACATCCAGAGCAAGCACAATTGAACATAGTCTATTTTTTAAAAATTATCAGGAAAGTTGGCTGAAACAAGTAAAGGAAATGCAGTTGCATTGTGAAAGGGGTCTTTACAAACGTAGTGGGCTGCCCCGTACTTTGCAGCAGACTGGTTCTATAGGAAATGACTGCAGGTAAATTTAATCACACTTTTATTTGCAAGAAGTTATATGCCTCGCTAGGTAGAGTCATTAACTCGTGTACCTTTGTTTATGCTAGGCGTTTTAGATCATTTCTAGGAGTCCATAGATACTTTAAATCGTAATTACTGAATACATTTGCAACTCTTAAACTCTAGGCATATTAGAAGCACGAATAATTATAACTTAAATGAACTGTCATGTTCTCTCTTTCTTGCTTAGTAGAAACTAGAAATTATGCAATCTTGTAACTTGCTTAGGGACATAGCAGACCATATGAGTCAATCTTTACAAAATTGGATTTATCAGAAGTTTATAAACATTTCTCTCTATACAGGGCCTGGTAATACTTCACATTTTATGCTTCGGGAAATTACCTTTTACCCGATATTTAATTTGTATTAACAAATCAAGGAAGTTGAAAAAATTGCAGTATGCCGTCATAAATGGACCAGACAAAAACAAACTTGTCCAAGTAAATTTACTGAAGTTTAAGAACAAGAAATGCATCATTTTATTAGATTAAGACTAAGTACTTTAGTGGAATTCTAACAATTTAAGTTAGCATAATTTAATTATGCTGAAATTTAAACCTTACAAGTATAATCCACGCTTGTTCTTCAATTCAAAAGCTTTGCCAGATTAAAAGGGCTTCTATATATTTGAAGAATTTATTTGTACAAGGGATTGATTACAATAGAGGGCACTCGGAATTTAAAATTGAAAGTTGAAAGCTCAAGAAATTTCTGCCTACAAACTATTACAAGAATGAATTTATATACAAACAAAGAATTGTTTAGAATTAATTTGGATCCCAAAAAAGTAGGAAAATATGATAAGATTCTTATCGTCCCTGGTTCCTCCTTTTTCAGAAGTGTTAGGATATGGACATATAGTTGTCCTTGAATTTATGCTCTTTCAAAGCATTTTCCTTTTGGTGCAGGAATTATTTTCCTTGCTATGTCTTCTATAGGAATTATTCTCCTTCTTCAATCTTTTTTTTCCTCTTTCTTTTTGAGGTAAATTCACATAATTCTTCTTTCAGGAGAAAGAAATTGTTTTGTTTTAAAGGGAGTCAAATAGAGGCTAATTGTATTCATCAACTTATAAAAGGTGACCTCATGAAAGAATTGAATGGGGATTAAATCTCAATAAAATTAAATCTGTAAATATACAGATTAAAACTGTTGATAGAAAGGGTACCCCATGAAAGAAGAGACACCCATTGAATTTACTTATTGGGATTATATAATTTTGTTTTATAAATTACTTGAGGTTCAAAACCTTGAAATGAAACATACATGGATGATCAGAGTTGATCAAGGAGTCGTTAAAAAAGAACCTCCCACTTGGTTTCTAGTTTGATGAAAAAGATCATGCCCAGCCATGGATATTTTTCCTGAAGAGTTGAAAACTCTTATATCAACTTTCTCAAGTTGTCATCCTTTGATAAAGGATAAAAATCTTAATCAAAATAAAATTCTGTTAATCATGTTTGCAGAATATTTTATTACTTGGATTTGGAAATGGGAATTCTGCTTCATGTCGGGTGAAACCCCTCAATTCTTATAAAAGATTTCTGCCTCTTGGTGAAACAAGTATGAACATGAACCAGTAGTTAAAAACATACTGGATGATATCAAAATGTACCAACAACTTGTTGAAAGTGAGATCAAAGAAAATGTTGATTTGGCCTTTGAGAATGTCATTAAAATAGTTGAATCAAGTATAAAGGATGAAACCCCAGAAAATTTGAAAAAAATCACTTTTTAAAATGATATCTAAGAAGATTAATGTTGTCTTCTCTTCAGAAGAGAAGGGAATGTCAATATCCTCAAGAAATAAAATTTCATATTGACTTCTATAACAATGAAAATATGGAAACAGTCAAGGGGATTCAAAATCTTTACCATGATAGCGAAAATGACGAGTTTACGCAAGAAGAATTACGGGAATTTACTTCAAAAGAAATGAGGAAAATGAAAATTCAAGAAGAAGACAATAATTTTTGCAAAAGACATAACAAAGATAATAATTCCTGCACCCAAAAAAAAAAAAAAAAAAAAAGCTTTGAAAAGCAGAAATTCAACGACAATTATATCCCGACACCTTTGAAAATGGAGGTACCAAGGATGATAAGAATCTTATCGTATTTTCCTACTTTTTGGGAATTCAAAATAAAATTTTGAAGTCGGAACAATTCTTTGTTTGTATATAAATTCATTCTTGTAATAGTTTGTAAAGAGAAATTTCTTGAGCTTTCAATTTCCAGTTTTAAATTCCAAATGCCCTCTTTTGTAATCAATTTCTTGTGCAAATAAATTCTTCATATCTTTTTAATTTGACAAAGTTTTACTCAAGAATGAGTGTGGATTATATTTGTAAGTTATATATTTCAGCATAATTAAATTATGCTAGCTTAAATTGTTTGAATTCATTGCTAAAGTACTTGATCTTAATCTAATAAAATGATCAAGTAAATTTATTTTATCTAGCAACTTTCATCTCTGTTTGTATGGTTCGTCAGCCAAATCATATGGATGGTCTTTTTGATGATCCGTTTGGCCTCGTTTTCGAGTAAATTTATAAAGTTTTAAGAACAAAAAATATACATCACGTGGGTAGACAGCCCAAGTCAAATTATCAAAGTTAAATAACAAGAAGAATAGATGCTGCTACTATTGTGATGGGAGAAACATTTGAAAGAGAAAAATTATAATGACAACGTGCCCAAAAGAGTATTACTTGTGCTTGCTGTTAAAGCGAAGTTATACGAGTACTAAAATAAGAAACTGTTGTTTTCCTTAGTTGCATCCTAAGAATGCTGCATAATTGTGTATACGTGGTAGTGAAGTGTTACGAGGTTTGTATAGAGAATAGCATTGGAAACTTCCATGAAAGAATGTGTGACTTGTAAAGTTCCCTGCGTTTATTAGTCTTGGATTCATGAAATACTTCAGCTCCATAACTTGTGTTATTCCAAACCGTTAATTATCTCTCGGTACTATATTAGAGTTCAATTTGTACTTTGACATTTACATTATATTCAAGCACCATATTATTTCAAAACTTTGATCCATATAATCTCTCTGTGCTATATTAGAGTTCAATTTGTACTTCGACATTTACATTATACTCGAGCACCATATTATTTCAAAGCTTTGATAACAGTAGTTTAGTAAACATTAACATGGTGGTTTAGTTTACATTTATATGCAAGCAGTCTTCCTACATGTCTGACTGCATTTTATTTTATTTTTGTGGAAATGAATGATACATTCTGCATAGCATTTATTATTGAGTTCTTAAAACTAGTTTGTCGTATATTTTGCTGCAGATTAGGGGAAGCTGATAACTCAGAAAGGGGCTTAGCTGTTGGGGCTGCTGCTGCTTCCATATATTCAACTTGCAACTTCTTGTTGTCGTTGGAAAATCAACCATGTCCCTAATCATTAACCATTTTAACAACATTATACCAAGGTATTTGGTGTAGTTTTAGCATTAGACTAATTCTTGATTTTTTGCTCTCATATTGTAAGTTCACCTGTTTAGATCATTAAGTTTTGGATGTTATTTCTCTCTTTTGTTTAGGCATAATGGCTGACATGAAGGAGTACTTGTTTCTTGAAAATTTAATGCGAATGAATAACTGGATTTGATTTTTCATATCGATGTTTTCATGACTTTTTGTCCATTGGTGTAGATATTTGTCTGAGCATATAATTCAATCTGACAATAAAATGAATTTTGGTTTGTCAAAAGAAGGTATTTTTCGCAATCGAGTGTCTTAACAACTTAGAATAGTAAAATCTTATAATAGTGAAATTGTTTTAAATACTGCATACTAAATATGTACCAAAGTGAAATTATAGTCGACAAATATTTAGAAATGGGGATTATGAATTGAAGCACTAACAAGAATATTTCTAGCGACACGTGTTCTAATAGATTGTTCAATAATAGATTGAGAGATAAGTAATTCAACTCATTCACATCCAAATCATTAATGTTTGGAATTCATTATATGCAAGGAGATGTTGCTTTTGCTAATTCTAATTGAAGGACGATAAAATCGATCTATTTTTGACATCATATCCATGAGTAATGCATTCATCATAATTAGCACTTCTAGCTCCAGCTCTAGTCTAGCTTAGTATCAAGGTTACAATCAATATCGTCACTAACATCAATAAGAAAACTTTTGTTATCCAAGAATTTGTTAAAAAATACACTAATGAAAGGAACATAAGAGTTTGTCACTCGGTCTTTTACCAAACAAATTACATACACAAAATGGAAAACATAGAAATTATATGCACAACTGAAACGACATTCATGTGTAAGGGTAGAGAATAGGAAAAACCAAGAACCTGTTTATTCTAGAGTTAGGCTAGAGCCTGTTTGTCTCTCATTATGGGAGAAAATAGAGGTTTGAATAATATTTTTTGAAAAATGTGAGGTTAAAATTTAAAGAAATCTTATTGGTTTATGTGAAGAATATTTTATTGTGTGAATGTGTGACGAAAAATATTACTATAGCAAATAATTTAATTTGTTAAAGGATAACAAATTGAGGCCTAAATTAAGTATACTAGATGGGTCTATTTGGAACACTATATGTCTAAGCAACTGTGATTGCTATCTAAATACAATTCTACAACCAGTTGGGCGACATCTTAATGGCACGGGTTGGAAGATGAAGAGCCTGCCACCTTGGCTAGCGAGCGATACTGCAACTTCACGCTCTCTGCATTGTCCAATGTCTTTACCACATACCTGTCAAATTGAATTGGCAAAGCAGAACAAGTAATATAAATGTTCAAAAAATCAAGAAAACAGAACTGGAGAAAGAAGAATCAAATAAAACATAACGGTGTCCTGGTTACTTTATCTGTTTCTTAAAAAAAGGTTGAACCCCAACTTTGAGAACCCCCACCATCCCGTCTCGCTCCTAGAGCTTTGTGAGGGAGGTAAATCGCGGGATGTGTCCCAACAGACCAGGGAATAAGAGCTGTCTGTACACTGCGCCCACAGGGAGTCCAATTCCATATTTCAGAAATCGAACCCCCACACTGCGACTGCCAGCAAGGCGTGAGATAACTTCACTCCTGTCCTTTGCACCACTAAGCTATGCCCTGAGGGGCAACTTTATCTGTTTCTTGCTCACTGTTTATCTCTTCTCGTCCTCCTAGAGCACTTCATTAGATAAAGTTCACAACCATGTGCTATTACTATAGATTATAAGTAAAATTGTTCTAGACAGACGGCAAAAAGCCGAGAAAAATGGGGGACAGTATTTAGAAAGTGGATTACCATCCATTCAAGCACTGTGTGGTAACAACAAATAATCCGATTGTACAGATTAATTGATCACAGAATGAAGCCAGAAGAGAGAGGAGATTGGGTCCCACGCGTGTATAAAAAATTGACAATAAATTGCAAGCCCCACACATTTGTGTCTTGTGTGTAAAACTTCCGTGAACCTTCATTCTGTGAATGAAGCACTGCTCGTGGTAACAATAGCCTCACGTCCAACGAAACGCTGAGGTGTTCTCTTGTTACCCTGATTCAGTTTTTCCTAATTAGAAATTGAAAATTGTTAAACAAGTGATGTACATGAAATTTGGATTTCTTAGCAAAACCTTTATAATAACTCTATCTGTAACAGCAAATGGAAACTGAACTCCTCTTACCCTAGAGTGTTCTGTCAGCACTGAATCGCCACAAGTCCCCTTGTCCTTCTACAAAAGGATGTGTAAAACTTAAGTTAGAACCAACACACTGTAAGAGAAGCTGTAAGTACTAACAAACAAATACTGTAGGACCAGCTAACGAGACATTTTCTCTTCAATATGAATAATTTCCCATTATATGCAACTAAATTTATGGAGTTCTCCTGCAGGCTCCAAGTCATGACAACATACTGGATCATATCTTTTTTTCTTTTTTTTTTTTTTTTTTTTGGATATGCGGTTAACTTGCCACTGTTGTTCCCGTCGGAATGCTGGACAGCAAGGCGTAGGGCTTCAAAAATAAATAAAAAAGAATTAATTAACAAAATGCAAATTGTCAAACTTTTTGTTATCGATACATATGCAAAATCATTGGCTTGCAATAAAACACAAATTTTAAAAGGTTTGAGAAAAAGGGTTGGCTAAACAGCACAAAACCCCCTACCTGTTTGCCCTGGCTAACTATAGTCCCAAATTTTTTCAAATAAATGCAAACAAATCCCAAATTAATAATTAAAAAATTATAATAAAAAAATCTCCAAATAAAAATAAAATAAAATTAAAAGATCCCGACCCCATCTCATACTTCATCTTCTTCCCCAATAAAAAACAGAAAATAACTCAGTATTTGTGAGTGATTTTTAGTTCCTCCATTTCATGCCGTTTTACTACAATTATTCAATTTCCTGTTCGAGTTTAGCAATAGTCCCGCAAGGACATATTTTAGGGCACCATTTTGATTTTTTTATTTTAATTTTCTAATTACTTATTTAGGACTTATTTGCATTTATTTGAAATTATTTTTTTATTTTTGTTTTTCTTAAATAGGAAGGCATATTTGTTAGTTTCAATTTTTCATTGAGAAAATAGACAGCAGAGACCTCTTTTGCTAAATTCAATAGATGAAGGGGTTTTGCCCTTTCTTTTTTTCCCATTTTCCCCCTATTTATTGGGATTTAATGGTTGAATGGAAGGAATGTGACAGCAGGGCGTATTCCACAAGAATGGTTTGAAACAAGGACGTTTTATGCTACTTTCAAAAGGTAGGGGGTTTTCGACAGCAAGGACAATATATAGGAGGTTTTGTGATGTCTAGCCAATAAAGTTCTTAGTACTTTGAATTAAAATGTACTTTGTTTAAATTCATAAAACTGGAATAAAGAAATCTTTAGCCCTTGTCCAGTCTCCATTATTTCGAAAATATATTTTTCTCTCTTATTTTCAACTACACGTTCTTCAATAAAATAATATTACGCGTAAACTCAAAATTTTTCCTTATTTTTTAACTACATGATCTCCATCAAATTATTATTTCAAAATGCATTTTTTAAAAAGGGGCTCTTACCATATGATGTTTCACCAATTATATTGTGCAAAATTTTTTTGCTTCCAGTAGAATAAAAATCAAATATCAACCATAAAAACCGGTTTAAAGAGTTAAATGCTGGCTGGAATGATAACAGGTACCTGAAAAAAAATGAATGTAATAAATAGCATTTCCCATTTATGCACAAATCTACAACATTTGGCAATCAAAGCCACGTGGCAGGTTTTCAAATACATTGGAGATCCAGTTAACAAATATATTACTTCAGTAAGACGGGACAGTTCAACTTACACAGATTTGGAGCAATCAAGTCCTCCAATACAGATTGTGAACATGTATAGCAAGCTTTCTGGAAATGCAGAGTAATGTAAATCATACTATTAATCAATTAACTTCAACCAAAGAAAGTGCTTGTTATTGCATACGACTATACCAATTAAGGACACAATTGACCCCAGAAAATGTTGCCAACAAATGCCGGACCCACCCGCACACACGTAAGTGAAAGTCCAACACGATGTGACACGTGAAAGGTCTAAAACGGACAGATCAAGGGTGTGGGAGTATCTGAACGGTGCGAGACGAGAACGTTCGGAATCCGGCGGGATGTTCGTTAACCGATTGTACAATAATTACCAATCGATATTTGTAAATGTATATGTAAATGGGTCCGAATCTGTTGGCAACATTTTCTGGAGTCAACAGACAACACAAAACCAAACAACTCATTCTTGGAAAGTTAATAGTAATGGATTAATTTATTAAAGGAAGTATAATTACAGTACAGAAAAATAATCACGCAAGTCCCGGTAAAAGTTGAAACTAAAAAGAAAATAATAAACTGAGCGAGGAAATAAAATATATGTGATTGCAATGTCACTAAAGTAGACTTATCCTAAAGTATCAGAAATTTAATAATTTTGATTTTAAGCAGATATCATCAATTAATATACAGCATTAATCCCAATTAAGAGTAACACAGTATTTCACGTCCTAACATGAAAGGGTCTTCTGCTTTCAATTTTTAATGTCTAGTATTTGAAAATATGAAAATGATCTAATTGCAGATATAATTAAGTAATTAAAAGATTTATGATTTTAATTGTTTGGTATGCGGTATTTAATTTATTTAATAATCTTATAATAATTAAAAGGTAATCTTTATTTTCATCCAAATTCATCCACTTTTCAATAAAATTCTATATTACATTCTTAACTTTATGTAAATGTACTTAAATAGACATGTATAAAATAAAATAAAATATATAACTCTAAATTAATTCACCAATATTTATCCTCATTAAATGCTTTTGTACCTTTTATATTCTTTTAGACTTCACATTCAACTAAAACCCTAATATTCAAAAAATATCTTCTTCAACTAAAGCGAAACCGAATAATGGAAGAGAAACCATTAGAGCAAATACATAAAGACATATAATATATAAGGAAGACTTTTGGAGTTCCGTGGATGTTACATTGGAATTTTTGAGAAGGAACAAATTTACGAGCTCAGGCTGCTTTGCATGGTGAGCTGTGTTACACAGCCTGATCTAAATGAAGTTCCTCAGAAGCTTATAATTGAAGATAAGGAGTAGGCAGTAAAGTTGAAGAAGATAGGAAGATTATAAATTCCCGAAATATCAGGGAAGGTCTTAAGGAAAAAAACTAGTTCTCAGAGTAGCGGGGAATTTCTCAAGGAGCTAATTGAGAGAGGAGATGTGCTTGGTGTACATTATGGACACCATTATGGTGTCCATAATGCACACATGACACCCCCTATTAGAGCATTATGGACAATATTATGGTGTCCATAATGTACACCAAGAATTTTTCTTGAGAGAGAGATAAAAGTGTTGAACTGGGAGTAAGGGGCCTGAAAGCAAGTGGAAAAAATTTAGTAGTATGGAGAAGCAAGGAAAGGTTAATGAGTTGGTCGCCATAAATAATTACTTCGTGTTTGGTAAGAATTCAGATGATACAGTGCATGGTTTGTATTCTTCGAAGTACAGTCCAAGCAATGGTCCTGTTTGTTCTTATCAGAATGATGACCTTTTTGGGATCTCATGACTCGGGAAGTAAAGGTTGGATTCAGCAGAGGCTCCTGACAGAGGTAAGGATAATGCAAGATCTGGGACAGATGTTAATTTTTAACATCTACTCACCGGGGGGTGGGGGTGTACTAGTGAAACTAATGTGGAACTGAAACATGAGAGAAATGGAAAGAGCAAGCTCAAGGAAGTTGATCGTTGAAATACATGCTCTAAAGGTAACCTTGCAGATACCATCTGGTCCAGAGGTGAAGAATCTGTCCATCCATCATCAGAACTTTGGAAAGATTGTTCAGTCAAACTGTTTTGTAATCCTCAAAGGGAGATGTATCCAGCAGTTATGACAGTGCTATTGATACTGGCGACAAAAAAAGATGGAACAAGGAAAACGGAGCTCAACCACATTATGGCTACAAAAAAGAAGCAAGTGGATGACGTTGTCGGATTCCATGCTTTGGGAAGTCTCAAGGAGCTGGGGCCAAAGACTTTGGTGCCATTGCACTCGTATTGAAGGCATCAGGCATGGAGTGTCTGCCCAAGTCTTCCTCCTTAATAACTGGGGCCTTGGTGGATCATCCTTTTCCCTAAAAGATGCAGAAAGTGTAAAAATATACATATATAGAACATAATTGTGAAGATCATTCTCAAAAATTATACAGTGCAGAAATTTATTTAACATTATCAGCGGAACACGTTGAATTAAATCTACAATGTTGTTTCAGTACAGAAATTTTTTTATAATTATAAAAATTCATTAAATCCTATGCTATCTGCTGTTAGCATAAGAGAGAAATAGCATAGTATATTAACCCTGATTTTTTTCCGAGGTTGGATAATGTCATATATAGTGTTTAAACGAATAAATTTTCGAAGAGTATTGTTGGACTATAATGGGGATGAATATAGTACTTTTTAAATATTTTAGAATTGTAATGGGAATAGATTTAGAGTGGAATAGATATACTAAAGTGGTGTGGGTATATAGTACTTAAATGAATGAATTTCATAAGGATAATGTTGGAATTTAATGTGGTTGAATATATTATTTTTTAAAATTTTAATTGGAATAGAATTAGAGTGAGATAGATATATAAGAACTGAGGGAATAAGGAAGGGGACACAACACTTATGGCAACCCCAGAACCACCAAGCCAACAGCCCTACAAACTCAGGGTTCAAGAGCAAAGGCCAAAACTCACCAAAAGCACTGGAAAGGAGATGAAAACAGAAGAAATGAAAAGAGTGATCGGTGGTGGAAAGCAAGAGGGACTTACTGGAGACAGGTAAGAAGATTGATGACAGTAGCCAATGGCAGTGGAAGGCTGCAGCAGCCCAAAAGGAAGGAACAGGGGAGGGGAAGAAAAGTTCTAAGGGAGAGCGAGGGATTGGTTTTTGGGTCCACGATTATGGCTTGTTGGGTGTAAATCATTGTCCAATAAAAAATGTGTCACGTCATCGTTCCAACACATTTAAATGTCACATAAAATTTTTCTGTAGTTTTGTTAACAGAAGTGAAAATACTGACTACTGTTGCAAGTTGCAACAAAGTGGAAGTTAAGTGATCATTTGGAAACAAACTGAACTACAGTGACCATATGGGGTTTTGCTATAAGTTGTAACTAAAAATATAATTAATCAAAATTTTAGATGATGGAGTAACATGTCTTCAAGGTAAACAGAACGTGCACACATAAGTTAGCTGAATAACTTAGGTCAGTGAACTTAGAATGAAAGCTAAACAAATCAGAAAAATAAAAATGTGAATTAGAAGACCCCAAAAATAAAAAATAATAATAATAATAATAAATCCTACATAGGAAAAGACAACCATAATCAGTGCTGATTTATGGACACAAATTGATGCAGTTCCGCACTCAAGTTGAACTATAGATAATCTCAATATATATTTTTAACCAACATAACTGGTTAAAATCACTGTTCTAAAAGGCTCGCATTGGTGGCGCCTAGACATCATCAATGCACGATGCTCAGCGAAAACGCCAAACCAAGTGGCTTGGCGCCTTATTTATTGCCGTTGACTGCTAATGTGCGCTTAGGCGCGGTTATGCATACTTAAGCATGCATAATTATACTTTTTTTTTCTTTTTTAATGTTAAAACTCAAATGTTGATTTTTTTTCACTTCGTCTATTCTAAATTCAAAATAGTCGCTTAAAGCCTTGAATAAAGGAAATATCCCAAAAATTCCTATTTATTTACGATTTAATATTTACCTTTGGAACTACATTTTTGTTGAAAATTTAGGGAAAATGTATAAATTTCCTAAATTTGTTTTAGATGTTTGACGGGTATTATTTTTAATTATTAAACAATTTATTGATTGATAAAAAATTAAAATAATATTAAAAAAGAAAACGCATTTTTACGCCTATGCCTCCTCTAAGCTCCCCTAGCCAATAGCTTGACCTCCACGCATTACGCCTTTTAGAACACGGGTTAAAATACAAAAAGAAACAAACAAACTCAACATTTTCATTCAACCATATTCATATAAACCTATGCATTGTCCAGCTACGTTTTTAAATTAAAGGGTCATCAGATTCAGTAAAATTAGCAGAAATGGAGTATAACACCCATGACAAAAGATAAATTAAAATTTTTAAATCAGAAGACACTCACGTGAGAGGATCTGAAACTGAAAGGATGGTCCTCAAGGGCTCCTGGGATTCACTTGCATAACAGCTCTCCTTTTTCCTACCATTCCAAGACCCATTCTCCACCTCCATGATATCCTTTTGCCCAGATTTCGAGCTCAGTCCCATAGCCCCGTGCAAGTTCTGTGCATAATAGACTTCTTCTCCTATATTCCTAGCTTCATTACTATTGTTATTGTCATTACTGCTCCCATTTGCAATTCGCAACGAATTAACTTCTTCGATCCCTGTAATCGAAAAACAAAAAGAAAAAGAAAGAAAGATCAGAAATAAGTCACATGAGTCTAAAGATATCAAAGAAATAGATTCAATATCTGAAAATTTTAATGGTTTCATTTCCTCAATACAGAAAGTTTCATTTTCTGATTATTACTAGTACTAAATTTTTCATTTGCATCTGTATGGTTGATTTTGGCCACAGTGACGATATTCTGCCCGTTATAATCGTCATCTTTCACATCATTGTCTTCTGATGATTCACCGCCGCTGGGGGTGGAGGAACTGCGGCTATGGGCCCACTGGTGACAGAACTCAGCGGTCTTCGTCGGAGGCGACTGATGGTGGAGCTGGAAGAAGCGGTGGTGGTTGAGGAAGCTGGTAGTGAGCTTGCGGGTGGTGGATTTGGGGTCCGGGTCACTTGCAGCGATGGAACGGCGGTGGGGTCAGGGGTGCTTGTAGGCCACAGGCAACTTCTTGATAAATGAGCCGCGGGTAAGGGTGTGGGTGTGGGTGTGGGTGTGGGTGTGGGCTGAGCCTGTTGTGTTAATGTTGTGGTGGCACCACGCCCAATTTTTCAGAAGTCATCAGGGTTTAAGAAATCGAAAATCAAAATAACCCTAAAACAAAGTTTGGATTCTTGAATGAAATTGGTGTAGGTAAATATTAGAGAATCAAATCAAATCGAAAACCTGTTTATTCACAGTTTTCTTAAATCGAATTCGCCACCTCACCGAAGTGCAAGAGGTTTTGATCGGTGTTCAATTCTTAGGATACAATCGGTTGTCGGTTCACGCTGCACTACGTTAACCGCCTACGAACTAGTTGTGATATACTCTATCTCACAAAAAAATTAGGAGCACAAGGAAGAACTTGAAAGTGAGAAAAAGAAGATTATTACTTAGAGAAAAAAGCTTGCATTTCACTTGTGATTTTCCTACCTAGAAAGACTCCTATTTATACCAATGGAGGAAAAGTTAGCTCATTAATCAAGGAGTTAAACCATTCATTAATAAAGGAGTTAAAAATATGAAAGGACTTGAGTTACTTGAGTTACAACATATGAAGAGACTTTTATTCAATATTGAGTTACAATATATGAAGAGACTTCTATTTAATATTTTTCATTACTTCTATTCAATATTTTTTATTCAATTCTAACAATCCCCTACATGAATGAAAAATGGAAACTAAGACTCAAGAGGAAAGATAGAGTAAAACGAATCAATCCTGCATAGGATAGGTAGCACTTAGCTTTGAACCTTCCCTTGTGAGACCTATCGGGAATTACTAGCAGACTAATGAACCTGATGCCTTGAACTGTTTCGCCATTTGTGTAAACCAAGACAATAGATCTCACACAGAACCATTTTAGTCACAGCATAGTTCTTACTGTTGTGTTCGTTTTGGCCATGAACACGTCGCCTAGTTCTGCAAGTGTTTTTTCAAGGATGTAACCTTGTCAATCCTTATAGAAGCGGCCCCACTTCACACTCACATAGGTGACCTCTTAATTCAGTTGTTCACAACAACGTTTAATGGTCATTAAAAGCATAGCTTAACCTGCATCTTCCAATCACTGTGAGCACCATAGAAATGAGCAGAAGGAGAACATTCTCAGTGATTTACACAGATATACATGTTTTAGTTGTCCCTTTGAACCTAGATCCTGGGATCTCCATTTAGCTAGGTTGGGTTTCCACCATGATACCTTTCAACGTCATAGGCTACAAGCCCATTCCCCTCGATGCTTTTACAACTAGCTCTCGAGTTAGCCCTTTGATTAACGGATCCGCAATATTATCCTTTGACTTCACGTGGTCCAAAGTGATAATACCTTGTGAGAGTAGTTGTCGAATGATATTATGTCGTCTTCGAATATGGCAAGACTTACCATTATACATATTGCTCTGTGCCCTGCCAATTGTTGATTGATTATCGCAATAAACACAAATTGCAAACACAGGCTTTGACCATCTTGGAATATCCTCAACAAACTGGCAAAGCCTCTCTGCTTCTTCAGTTGCTTTGTCCAAAGCGGTGAACTCTGATTCTATTGTAGATCTCGCGATGCAAGTTTGTTTGGACGATTTCCAAGAGACACCACCAAGAGTGAAGACATGTCCACTAGTAGACTTGGTATCTGACATATCTGATATCCAATTTGCATCAACATACCCTTCGATTACTGCAGGGTATCTAGAATAGTGCAGTCCAAAATCACGAGTGTGCCTTAAATAATGTAACACCCTAAAAATGGCTTTCCAGTGGACAGCACCTGGGTTACTCGTATAACGACTCAATCTGCTAACTGAGTATGCTATATCCGGTCTCGTACAAGTCATTAAATACATTAAACTCCAAATTATCTGAGAATATTCTAACTGTAATACACCATCACCAGTGTTCTTGGATAAGTGGAGACTCAAATCCACTAGAGTCCTGGCCACAACGGTATCTAACTTGTTGAACTTGTCTAGTATTTTATCAATGTAATGAGATTGAGATAACACATGTCCATTTGGTGTTCGAGTAATTTTTACTCCCAAAATGACATCCGCGAGACCCATATCTTTCATGTCAAACTTCGAGTTTAACATATTCTTAGTGGCTTTGATGATCTTGTCAGAGTTACCGATAATGAGCATGTCGTCGACGTATGGACATAGTATGACATATCCATCATTAGTGTCCTTGACATAGACACACTTGTCGCATTCGTTGATTCTAAAACCACTAGAAAGCATAGCATTATCAAACTTCTCATGCCATTGCTTTGGTGCTTGCTTCAAACCATACAGCGATTTAACCAGTCTACAAATTTTCCTTTCTTGACCTAGAGCTGTAAACACATCTGGTTGCTTCATGTAGACTTCTTCATTCAAATCTCCATTTAGGAAAGCTGTTTTTATATCCATCTGATGTATTTCCAGATTTCGCAAGGCTGCAATAGCAATTATCATCCAGATAGAAGTTATTCTCGACACAGGAGAATAAGTATCAAAGTAATCTAAGCCATCCTTTTGCTTATAACTTTTGATTACTAGCCGAGCTTTATATTTATCAATGGAGTCGTCCGCTTTCATCTTCTTCTTGAAGATCCACTTGTAGCCCAAAGGCTTACAGCCCGGTGGAAGATCTACTAACTCCCAGGTATGATTCTGTAAAATGGAATCGATTTCACTTTTGATGGCTTCTTTCCACAAATGACCATCTGAAGAAGATATAGCTTCTTTATAGCTTTGAGGATCATTCTCCATCAAATATGTGAGAAAATCAGGGCCAAACGTCTTAAAAGTTTTGGTCCTTTTGCTCCGTCTAAGCTCATCCTCACCTTCTTCAACTAGATCTTTACTGCTGCTAGAAGCAGAAGATTCCATTGTCCGTTTAATAAGAGTTAACTGTTTAGGAGACTTACAAGGAAATATATGCTCAAAGAATTGTGCATTCCTAGACTCCATAATCGTGTTCGGATGAATATCAGGTACATTCGAATAATGCACAAAGAACCTATATGCACTACTATTTTGTGCATAACCAATGAACACACACTCAACTGTCTTAGGTCCAATCTTGACCTTCTTAAGAGGAGGCACCACAACTTTAGCAAGACACCCCCACATTCGTAAGTATTTATATGAAGGTGTCCGATTTGTCCAAAGTTCATACAGAGTCTTATCCATATTCTTTCTTAACACTTTATTCAAGATGTAATTTGTGGAAAGAATAGCTTCTCCCCACATGTTCTGTGGTAATCCAAAACTAATCAACATAGCATTCATCATTTCCTTTAAAGTTCTATTTTTACACTCAGCAATTCCGTTCTGCTGAGGTGAATAAGGTGCAGTAGTTTGGTGAATTATTCCATGTTTAGCACAAAATTCACCAAACGGTGATTCATATTCACCACCACGATCACTCTGTAGCACCTTTATTTTCTTACTAAGTTGATTTTCAACTTCATTCTTATAAAGAATGAATTTATCGATAGCTTCGTCTTTGCTTTGAAGCAAGTACACATAACAATATCTCGTGCTATCGTCGACAAAAGTAATAAAATACTTATTACCGCCTCGTTTTTGATAGATTTCAAGTCACATACATCATTGTGGACTAGTCCCAATGGCTCGATACTTCTTTCAATACTATGAAATGAAGACCTAGTAAGCTTAGATTCAACGCATGTTTCACATTTATGATTTGAATCAATTTGAAACCTAGGCAAGTAATTTAGTTTGCTTAGTCTACGTAAAGCATTGTAATTTACGTGACCTAATCTATCATGCCACAGATTAGGAGACTCAAGCAAGTAAACAAAAGGAGTTTTCTCATTACTCATAATAGTTGGAGTTACAGCAATTACATTCAATGTAAACAGGCCATCAGTCATATAGCCTTTCCCAACATAAACTCCTATTTTGGTAATCACCAGCTTATCCACCTCAAAGACCATGCGGAACCCATTCTTGCTCAGAAGAGATCCAAAGACCAGATTGTTGCGAATCTCTGGCATGTACAGTACATTAGTCAGAGTAAGCTCTTTGCCAGATGTCATCTTCAGGATCACCTTGTCTTTACCAAGCACTTCAGAAGTTGCAGAGTTTTCCATGAACAACTTTTCACCATTTGTAACTGGTGCAAAAGTAGTGAACATGCTCTTGTTGGAGCAGACATGGCAAGTGGCCCCAGTGTCCAGCCACCACTCTTTTGGATTAAACCCCACCAAGTTAACCTCACTAATCATCGTCGTGAGGTTTAGCTCAGACATTTCATCTGAGAGATGATCTCTCTCATTTCCAACCATATTAGCCTGAGGACGCTGCTTATTATCCCTCCGAGGCTGACGGCAATCTGCAGATTGATGCCCGACTTTATCACAATTGAAGCACTTTTCATTGAACTGGAACTTAGGTTTCTTTCCTACCGCACCTGCAGGCTTCAACTGAGACCCTTTCGTAGCCTGTTTTTTATCTTTTCGATTTTCGTTACCCTGTTTGGCTTTAAAGAAGTGAACTTTCTTAGTACCAGAACTTTGGCCATACTCCAATACATTAGCCTTCTCAAAGTGAGAATTCTTTGACTTACGTTTAACCCATTTGTTATTCTCCTCAATGCGCAGCTTGATAATTAAATTTTCGAAAGACATCTCTTTCCTCTTATGCTGCAAATAGCTTTTGAAAGTCTTCCACTAAGGAGGTAGCTTGTGAATAGCAATAGTCACCTGTAGAGATTCTGACATGGTCAGACCCTCAGCATGCATTTCTTACAAAAGCACTCGATACTTCTGCACTTGGCTCACCACTGAACGTGAATCAACCATTTCGAAGTCCATACACCGACTGGCTAAGAATTTCTTAGATCTGGCATCCTCGGTCTTGTATTTCTTTTCTAAGGACTCCCAGAGCTCCTTAGCAGACTTCTTTACCACATATACGTGATACAGAGAATTCTGTAGGCCATCCAAAATATAGTTGCGACACAAAAAATCAGCATTTTTTCAAGCGTCCCAAGCTGCACGCATATGCACATCAGTGTCGTTTTCAACCACGACAGGGGCATCCTCAGTGAGGAAACGTGCAAGGCCCAACGTAGTGAGATAGAAGACCATCTTATTCTGCCTTGTCTTAAAATCAGTACCAGCAAATTTATCCCGTCGAATTGCATGATTCATCGAAAATGGAGCCGGAAACGATGGCAAAGGTGTCGAAGCCGGAGCCCTAGGCACTGGCAAAAGTATCGTGCCAAACTGGATTGCCAAGGTCGCAGCCGAAGGCAAAGTTGGGTTCACTCCAACATGAGGAATCCCACCTCCAATTATCCCGTCAATGGGAGAAATGTCAGTCGTGGTCTCCATAGGGTTAACAATGGTCATTGCAGGATTTGGTACACCGGTACCAACAGTGTTGCTTCCGTTGTTCACATCGTTATTTCCATGTGACGCCATTGAATCGGAACAAGCAACAAATAATTTAGAATAATTATAAATTTGTAAAGTTGTATATAAATTCGAGATCAAGTTATCTGTTCAGAAAATAAAACTACAGAGTTGAAGAACAGATTATTTTGCCAAATTAATAACAACATAACAATCATTTAAAATGAATTAGAAATCATGCAAAAACCATGAACTGGAAAAATTGACAAAAACTAATGAACAAAATTTGATTTACTAAAGTCAATTCGATTTAAACTTGTAGGTAAATATTATAGAATCAAATCAAACTGAAGGCCTGTGTATTCACAGTTTTCTTAAATCGAATTCGCCACCTTACCGGAGTGCAAGAGGTTTTGATCGGTATTCGATACCCAGGATACAATCGGTTGTCGGTTCACGCTGCATTACGTTAACCGCCTGCGAACTAGTTGTGATATACTCTATCTCACAAAGAAATTATAAGCACAAGGAAGAACTTGAAAGTGAAAAAAAGAATATTGTTACTTAGAGTAAAAAGCTTGCATTTCACTTGTGTTTTTCCAACCTAGAGAAACTCCTATTTATACCAATGGAGGAAAATCTAGCTCATTAATCAAGGAGTTAAACCATTCATCGATAAAGGAGTTAAAAATATAAAGGGACTTGAGTTACTTGAGTCACAACATATGAAAAGACTTCTATTCAATATTTTTCATTCAATTCTAACAATTGATATTTAGGGTCAATTTATGGAAGAGATGCAGGCGGAGTAAGGAGTTAACGACGGTGATGCCATGGCGGGTTGTTGGGGCCTCGGGGTTCACTAGAAAAGAAGTCAAAGGCAGGTGGTACAATAAGACAAAATGAAAAGTATAAATGTCAACTGCACTAATAGAGAACTTGAAAATAGAAAGAATAGTTATAATGGAATTTTATGTCAAAAAAAAAAAATTTATTCAAATTGTTATTTCTTTTCACTTCGATGAACTCAAATATTTTAAACTAGATACATATGGCTGTTGAATGACAATTTTTTATAGGTGAAAATGACTTGTTTAGAAAAACTGGCGAATTACGACTCTAACAAGAAAAAATAATAGTTCCTTGACTTCCTTAAATGCTAAAAAGTTAGATTATATCTAATTTCAGTAATTAAAAAGTTATCGATGTTGTACAAATAAAGAAGAAACTTTAATTTCAATTACACAAACCCAAAGTGCTACAATGTATAATCAGGGGTGGACGCAGGCATTTTACATTAGGGGGTTACAATCAAATTTTTAAAAAAAGCTACGAATTTTTTTTATTACTTTATATGGGTTATAAACTGTTATACTACTTTTTCACTTATACATATAAAAAAAATTTATGTATAAAAAAAATTGGATCATTTTTAAGATTTTTTTTATTATTGTTACTTTTCCTCTTAATCAATTAATTTTTTTTTAGAAAAATAATCTAATAAATTTCCTAATAAAATTTTTGACGTCATTTGAAAAAAAAAATTAAATTGATCGAAAGGAAGAGGTAACAATAATTAAAAAATCCTAAAAATGATTGAATTTTCTCTTGTATATATAAAAAATATTCAAGATGAAAAAATAGTATAACAATTTATAACCCCTATGAATTAATAAAAATTTTATTAAGAATTTTTACGTAAAAAAAAATAAAATTTGACGCCATACCACTTATAAAATTTCCTAATAAAATGATGTAAATTATATTGAGAAATTTGTCGCGCAAAAATAATAAACATTAATAAAATAATTGATTTTTTCTTTCAAAAAAGACGAGTTATACGTCTCTCTCGTCTTTTTAGTAGATACGATGTTTAACTATTTTCGATATTCATTTAAATTATTCGATGTGTTTATAATATAATTCTCGAAATGAGTTTCGAGAGGATATAGAAGATTTATGAATATGGTTAGCGTATAATCGTCGAAGAATTTTTAAAGTTAGTTTGTTATCGAAATTCTCGAAATTTTAGTTTGAAATAGCCTATTTTGATGCGCCGTAATATTTGCTACGATTGGCCATTTCTCACAACATTAACGACGTGAAATATTAGGCTGTGAGTATTTCAAAATGATATTAAGAATGTAATACTTCAATTTCGTTTGATATTTCATAGTGAGACTGAAAACCAAAAAAAAAACAAAAATAAAAGAAAAAAACAAAAACAACTTGGAAAAACTAGAGGGTCAAGTGACCCTAGGGGACCCCTTGGGTCCGTCCCTGTGTATAATTGAATTTGTCAAGAATCTATTATGATTTTGCAAGAACCTATTACAGTAGACTATTATTTTACAAGTCAATTATTGACTTGTTAAGTCGTCATAATTTTTAGTAGATTTTGATAAAAGTTGAGCAAGCTCTTGTTTGAGCAATATTTTTTTGAAAATTCATTTTCAATCATATGTTCTTCAATAAAATACTATTACACGTATATCTAAATTTTTTTTCTTATTTTGTAATAATACATTCTCCAAAAAACAATATTCAAAACTGTATTTTTTCTTTCAAAATGGAGCTCAAACAAGGGCTAAATGTATAGCTGAAAAATTGATAAGAATTGTAGTTCCCGTGAAATGTGATTAAAATTTAAGGGGATTTTGTATAGATATCACTAATATAAGCATCCCCTTCATAAGGGTTTTACAATCTGAGATGGTAACCATTTAAAAAAAAAAAAAAAAAAAATGAGGAAAATGATGGAATGGAAACAAGGCAGCCATTATTCTTTTTTCATTCATCTGTCCCCAAATTGAAAACCCTTGCCCACCTCTCCATTCCGATCTCCGCCACCCCACTCTTCATTCTCGTCTCTGTTGTCCTCCATTCACGACGATGAGAAATCACCGTCGAAATCATCTCCGTCTCTACCCAGCTACCAAATCAGGGAAGACAAAAATGTCTAAACCGAAAAACAAAAAAGATTTGTCAAGGTCGAGATAATACAAACCTTGCTCCGAACTTCCACCAGCGTGAAGTGACACCACGCCCAACTGCAAAAGCCACCTCTTTCCTTCTATACACTTCAAGTAAGTGTATGACAATTTCAAGAGGAAAATACAATTTTACCACTTTTTCGACCCCTTATTTTATGCTTAATTATTTTTGTTGGAATTACCAATTAAGAAAATGGCTTTACTTGGTCCGTTGATAAATTTTCTGCTGCATCCAATACGATATCACAGATTCCTGGGCTTAAACAATGTCTAAATGGCATTATGTTTCTTTCATCTGGCATGCCAAACCTTGACAGTAATTTCATTTCGACTTCTCTATAAATGGAAGTATGCAAATTGTCCCATTACATAAAATTATACGAAAATGATTTTTGCATGTAAAATGTGACTTACAGAGATTTTAGGAGGTGGATTTACATTGGAAAGTCTTGTGATTGTTATATAAGACCCGGAGGCACCACATCATTTACTGTTGATAAGAAATTTTTGTCTGAAGGGTTGGATCACAAACAACTCCTTTGTCGAGCCCAATGTTCTAAAAGGATGAAAAATCTCAGTCGTCACTGTGATTTAGAATAGGTGCATATCGTTTTTCATTGATCATACTCTCGAGGGCATTAATAATAGTGAACATAGTATTGGCATCTCTTTATGAACATTTGATTATGTACTGAATTGCAGGAAAATGGGGTTGAGGATTGCTTGGCAATATAGCATGTACTGTGGGAAATAGAATTCAGAGTTTTAGAGAGTTTAACCTACTCTCAACACTGTTCTCTACTTTTCTTTTTTAGTTTCTTATCATTTTGATTTTCAGAATGATATTTATTATCTGTTAAAGAAGCATGTCTGCCAATAGTGTGTTAGTATAAACACATCTTTGGAAGTAAGATGAAGAGATCCATTTAAAGACTAGTAACTCATTTACCAAAATTAATAGTCAAGGTTGATCTATTATTGACATGTTTTTATTTGAGGAAGTTGGATCCTCATCTGCTTTGATCTCCCTTTTGTCTTTGGTTTTCTAGTATTGATTTGCTTGGAAACCTAGCTTGAGTATGATATGGCATTTTTCCCTACAAATGTGATAATTCTACTCGAAGATAAATTTTTGCATAATTGATCATTTCTTGTTTGTTGTTGTTTATCATCCCATATGAGAGGAAAGAATATTGGAATATGTCACAACTGTCGAAGCAAGTGGCAATCATTCGGGGAATGCATGAGAAAACGTCGTTGCCCACAGTGTCCACATGGATTTCAAAAATGTTTTGAGGTTGAGAAGCAGACACGTAACAAAGGGCAATTATTCAACACTTGCAGTAATAACTGTGGGTTTGGTATCAGAGCTTTGATTCTGCCAGCCGTGGGTGTGGGAAGAGGTTTCCTTTAGGTACATGCCAACTCTTTGTAGGCCTATTCCCACAGCCTTTTTGCCTGATAAGCTCCGCGATATGGCCAAAAGTCGTGAGTACTTCCAGTAGGGTGCGAAAGGTTACTCACGACGAGACCAAAGGAAAGGCAATGGGTGGAAACAAGCACCTAACCCAATAAAGGAAAGGGGTTTGTTGAGTAAGGCCCGACTAGGTAGATGAAGGAGAATCAAGCGAAGAATGTAGTAAAGTTAACGAAGTGATAAACGTTGTGGGAAATGAGGAAGTTGAAGATTTGCCGAGCATGCTTGAAACTCTAGCCCGAATAACCGAGAAACGAGACATCAAGTTGTCATTGCAAGTGACGTTCCTTCCGCAATGGAAAATGATGTTTGGAATGGAATGGGAAAGAAAAAAGAATCAGCTTGATTGTTAGTATTTGCATCGATGGGGTATTCGAGTTATATTTGTAATTTAGAGACTTGTGTGGCGTCACTATGTATTTTGTATAAAACCTTCCAAGAATTTATGTCAAATGCATTTAAGTTTCTTCGTAGCTTCTGGGTTTTTCTTCATCATGTCAAATGCATCTCATAAAATTGTACAGTAATTTGATTTCTATCTACTGTTATCTTCTTATTTTGAGTATCTTGAATTTTGTAGGTTTCAAATTGGCGGACTATGTATTGTGTCTTCTTTGGGTACATAGTATCGAAGAAGCAAGCCATTGTCTCTTTTCACTTGACTTATAATAGGTGTTAATCATAGTAATTGAATTGTCAAAGTATGCGTTCTTGACTGTTTCGATTGCTGTTTATACGAGGCTGCCATGGTGGATATCTGGCAAGGTTGTGGCTTTCTTGTGGGTATTAAGCTTTATACCCTTTTTTCGAAAAATTTTTGTAGCATTATGCATACTTTTGTTGTAAGGTTAAATGTGCCATTCTTTATGCCATGTGAGGCGCAAACAATCCAATCTACTAATAATTTAGAGAGCAAGTTAGCATGTGGATTGATCAAGAAAAGATTGAAAACATGAGAGAGTGAAGTGGTATAAGTGAAATCACAAGATTATCATATGCATTTGTTTAGAAGCACAAATAATGTTATATACAATGCATAAATAACCACAGTGATTTAGTACACTGCTAATACTTTTTCAACATTTTCATCCCTTTTCAAAGAGGCTTGCTTTGATGCCCACTCGAGCACGATGAGTGCCTCGGCTTGTGCTTTGAATGTTAGTCCACTCTTCATCACAGAAACAGGGCACATGCTTGTGCTAAACATCATAGTCTTCCTCATCCACTCTAGGATAACTTTCTCAAATGTGCCCACGGATGACAAATAGTACATTTATTCACCTTCTCCACGTGAATTCTTTATCCATGTCAGACTAAAAGAATAACTTGCAAACAGTAATACCAAACAAGTAAAATAATCTAACATCAAATGGAAATGGCAAGATCTCAATCATTGCAACATTAAGAATTAACATATAAGAATACATTAAGGATGATATTAGAAGGTCGAATGGAAACGGAAACATCTCAACCACTGCAATGTTGAGAAATAAAATATACAAATAAGTTAACAAAATTAACCAATATACGATGTATTGATATGGTTTTGGCCTCGGACCAACAAAAAATAGGTGTCATCAAGCTACACGCCCATGAAAGATGGCATGCTACCATAACGGAACTAAGTATTTCCGCTAAAAGTTAAAGACACAACACAAACGTTTAAAGCCAGCCGAGGCAACATCATTCCAGATTTTGTTACTAAGTGTGCTGCATCTGATTTACATTAATGTTCTTTATTTTGGCTGTAAAAACTGCTTCTTTAGCCCACTAAACCTTAAGCATCCTTTAAGAAAAGTTACACATTATTTTTAAGAGTTTAAGTGTTATCCACTAAAAGATGATCAGCTGGCAATATGCTAGGAATGCGTGCTAATATTTCATTGAGCTTGCTTTGGACAACTTAAATAATGCTTTAGAAAAATGCCAAATTTACTAGTTGATTAGCTATACTGTTGCTGAAGCTACTTCCATAAGAACAATTAAGGTCCAATCAACAACCTAATAAGGACGACCATGATATTTAATAAATAGTTGCATCAGGATGTCAGTTCACATACGGGAAGAAACCCAGGATAAGTGAGATAATGGCCATTCAGTATGACACTTATAAATTATTGAAACTGAAAACCAACAGTAACGGGAAAGGATGAAAAGAACTCAAAGCCTTTCACGTATTCTTAAGGTTGGACCATCTTGTGGCGGCATGTGTGTATAGTAGTAGGAAAATGAATGACCTGTCGAACAATATAAAAATTAGTACATGTATTTGAAGATATCATATAGAAATGTAATAAATTTTCGTCGTCGTCACCTTGCAGATTGAATATAACACTTGTTGACAATGGTGGGGTCACGGAAGTGTTGGCAAGTGTCGTGTAAACGCATGACTTTTGGCATCACCCTACATAAAAAAGAGAACTTCGATAATACCTAATACAAAAAATGTTAATAATATGAAGGTACTTACCAACAACGGTTGCGAATAACAGAATAGTGTGTGCGTAGAATAATGTTCTTGCGAAGCCACAAAGGCAGGTGCAGCCACAACATTATTTCCTTGCCTCGCTCTCAGTCTCTTTCCTTTGTTTGATGTCGAACCTGATTTCTTTGACATCGACTCCAATGAAATTTTTCTCCGAAGCCTTCGAGGTACGTCCTTTTTCTTTACGACATTCGGATCTCGTATGCTATCATTTGCAGTAGTTTGCAAAGAAGTACATTGAGAGGATAAACGTACAGTATACCGTGAAACGATATTGCTTCCACTACACGACTTTGTTGACTTCAGCTCTTTCACTTGTGATTTTATCCATTCCAATATCCCACGTGTCCGACATTCATCATCTACAATAATGTTAGCCAACTCTACAAAAGCATGGACCATACTATAGCACCTCATTTATCCAGGAATACTGATCAAACCATCGTAATTCACTGCAACCCTTATGTATGCTCTACTGACATCTCTCATCCATCTCCGCAGTGTATAACATTCAGGCAACTGTGTGACGTTGTTACGAATTAATACTGCAATCGCATGTCTACAAATAATACCACGAAACTCGAACAAGTGGTAGCTACATATAAACCCAGATGTCTCTTTTTGAAATGAGACAAAAAAAGGATTTCTTCCGGTGCTCATGAAAAAGGACATCCTCACATACCTTATACATGGTCCCGGAAGATCCCTCCGAAACGGATATGAGGTCACAATATACCTTACCCTTGAACTTTTCTTGAACTTCGAAATGGTATAGACTGATTGAAAACGCTTTTCAATTTCATAATTCATTGCACACGGTAGAGTTTAGAGTACGAACTGACATTCACCTGGAACTCCTTTTCAACTTTATTCCTCGGTACTTTTTCATGCTGCTCTATGAACTACTTCAATGATGTCTTCGAATGGACATAATCATCGAAGAACAAATCCATACTCTCACTCCGTTGAGTTGTGGAAATCCCTGTCCAAAAAGTTGTTTTTAAAAGAAAGAAACCCAGACAACCTCTATTAACATACAACCCCGAAAATCATTCATTATCCATCAATTCATATGTCTGGATCATCTCTTTCCAACATGCTTCAAATTCTTCAATATTCTGTGAATCATTCACCAAGTGATGTATAGTGGAAAATATGAAAGCCTTATCAACATGGTAGCCAAAATTCTCCGACAACTTCTTCAAAATGTGCCACAAACACCACCTATGCTTTGTATCTGGAAACACAATCTCAATAGCATTTTGCATGACCCTATCTTGATCAGTAATTATTCCATGGGAAGCTTTACCGTGCATGCACTCAAGCCACTTCCTGAACAGCCATACAAAGGTATCTATATCCTCGTTTGATAACAACACACAACTAAATAATGTTGATTCACTGTGATGATTCACACCAACAAAAGGTGCGAATGACATGTCGTACTTATTAGCAAGATAAGTGGTGTCAAATGTGACGACATTGCCAAACTCCATGTATGCCTACCTACACCTATTATCAGGCTAGAACACATTCTTCTGGAGAGACTCATCGTCTACATCCATACTGAAGTAAAAGCTCGAGCATAATGCCTGCATTTTTAAAAAATAACTTTTTATTGCTGCCATATCTCCTTTTCCAAGTCGTAATCTCCTCACTTGTTCAATGTGATTGATGCAGTCTTTTCCACACACATCATATTCTTATATCCCCTCGCTTCAACAACTACAGAGTTGAAATTTTTGTGCAACGGAATTCCTGCCAAGTCATTCACTTCAAGTTTTCGTATCACATTTGAATTCAACTCTCTGTTACATCGATATAATATAGACTTGGAAGGGCTAGTTCTATGGTTATGGTCAAGGTAGACTATGGTGATTCTCCACATTCCATGACTATCTAAAGAAGCAGAGATCCATGCTTCACAATTTATCTGATTGATTGGTTGTGGATTTAAAGAGCCGCTTGCATTGCTTGTTCTTCGCTCTTCACGAATACATGTCAAGGTCAAATATTTCAATAGTCCATCATCTCCCTTTTTCGAGTTTCTTCTCTGAGTTGGAAAACCAACATCATAAGCATATCTTTTGTAGTAGTCAAATAATTCTTTCTCGTCGTTGAAAATCATACCCACCTCAAACACAATCGGCCCATTGTGTCATAATGTTTCTTCTTCCACCTGGATGGTATTCTTTGCAACATTATCATTATTGAATTCCGAAAAAAGTTCATCATTCACATGTTCAATAATTTCCCATGCTGTAAGCAAATAAGCGATAATGGTCATCAACATATATATCAATTACATGATAAAATATAATTTCCTATGCCGCAAGAACACAAGTGGTAATGGTCTGCAGGATTAAACAAGTTTTATAAGAAGAAAACACTTAAACACTTTGATTTCTTCCCACAACTTGATCACAAATAACGTTCGAATATGTATGCAAATATGGAACAATTGCATCATCCACGAATTGGTACCAACATTTCATCACAAGTTGTCATTTTTCGTACAATTTTCTCACTTCTCATTGCAAGTTGAACTGTAAATTAGTACACAGACGCGACACCATTTCTGAAAATGTACAATCACCGCAAGTTTAACTATAAAGCATCCTACTATGTTCTCAAAATGTACAAAATCAGTGTGTAATGACGATGAACTGGTATTTTTTGTTTTTTGCTTTTAGTGGCATCCTGATAACATGAAAAAATAAAAAAACAAAGGAGAATGGGTTACACATAAACACTCTTGTTCACAAGTTTCAAATACATACAGCTCCCTACCACTTTCCCAAAAAAATGAGAGTTTAACTCACCTATCGGAAGCCTGAAGAGGCTGTCGAAAGTTATGTTCGGCAACTGGATAGTGATGACAATGAGTTGCTCGTACGGTTATACCCAATAGCAACCTCGTGAAGCCTCAAAATCCGACTCCTGTACTTTATCATCATCCTCCTTAATAGAGCGGCATTGGGGTCTAATAGTTCGACCGAAGGTGCACCTCGATTGTCCTTCTTTCGATGGAGAGGATGGATGAGATCAGGTGCGTAATCGCTGCTTTGTGGAACGACAGGAATGGAATGACGAAAATGGAAAAAATTGGAAGAAACGGGGAGCTTTTCCCGCTTTTGACCTTATAATTCATTTTGGATTTTTTTTTTTTTTGACATCCACATCAGCTCCACCTCAGCATTTTCAAATTTTCTATAAATACCCTATGAACCTTATTCGGTACAGCCGTACAGCTAGCTTTATTGAATATAAAAATGGACAAAAAAATTGTCACTTTTTCAAAATGATGCAAAAATGTCATCTCTTGAGTGTAAAAAGTCCAACTTACCAATGTAATTACCTTTTTCGATGCATTTAATGCACAATTAATATCAAGATTTTTTTTTTTTTTTACAAGGTGTCCGGGCTTGCGTCCCACTAGATACTTGTCCCTGAACCTCCGGCCCCTCAGCAGCTCAAGGAGGTAAATCGCAGGATGTGCCCTTGTTGGCTTCCAGGTTCCCACAACTCATTTGGACTCCTTCTGCAAAGAGAGCTCTCCTCACTGGGCGTTTGTTCACACCAATGACTTCCTCTCCATATGGCTCACAATGTTAACTCCAGGAATCGAACTCCCCACCCTTGCTTCCAGCGCCCCAACGAAGTGATTGTTCCACCAATTTGATTGTGCCCTGGGGGGCAATTAATATCAAGATTTGATGTCATGTATGTCTTGTTGAAGAAGCTACTCACGAATTTATTCATTACACAATGGATAATAGATTCGTTAATATAAAAAAAATTATCATTATTTATAACATTTTCTTGAGATGATGAAATGATATTTGCTCTCAAAAAACTTAAGTGTATTACTCCTAAATTATTAAAATATCAAAGTTGAAATCATAAAGAATTTATCTTCCAATTTGAGGTTAACATTTACAATTTGTTGAATGTTTTTATCTTAAAACTTAGTAGTGTTGAATATTAAACACTAACATCACATTACTTTGTAAATTATTCTACATTAATTTACTTTGATTAGTTTTTGGAAAAATTCAGCTATTTAAAACATGGAAAAGTTGAAAGATACCATGTGTAATATAGTTTTGTGTAAATTATTTTTGAAATTTTGTTCAATTGAGCATTGATGAATATACCTAATGCTTCATCAACAATATTTTTCCATTATACGCCTTAAATGTCATCTCGATAGTTGTGAAGAACGGCCAAGAGAGATAGTTTAAATATCAATCTCGACATTTCATAACTGTCGATAAACATTTTAAATGCCAGTCTAACCAAATTGAAATTGTTTGGGAGAAGTTATTCATAAGCGTATTGTACATGTATTTAAACTCTGATATAATAAATGTGTGCACCATGCTTACCACTTCATTTGCTTAATTTCAGCTATGAGTAAATATTTTAGATTTATCATGTTGTATGAAGGGTAGTTTGTCCAAGTAAATACTCTTGCAGGACTTGTCGTATGATTGATGGAGAAGCTTCAAATCCATGATCTGTGTAGTGCATTGATATTAAGCCCCTGTTTGGCAACCATTATTTTCAAACTCTTTTTTTCACATACTCATTTTCAATAACACATTTATACAATAAACTATTCTCTACATAAATTTGAAACTTCCTTTTTTTTTTTTTTTACTATACGTTCTCCTAAAAATCACTATTCAAAAGTCTATTTTCCCCAAATAATGATTGTCAAACAGGGGCTAAAATTTAAAGTTTTGAATATGAATATTCCATCGACTGAAATACATGTAGACGGAGACTTGAATTGGTACATATCCATTCACAAAGAAACATATCTATGTTACTCTCGTTCAAATTAAGAATTCAATTTGCCTAACATTCAAAACAACAAAGTATAGCGATTCTCAAGAGTTTTCGTTCGTCGCAAAGAGACTATGGAAATTTACAACATCACGAGTACGAAGACATACAAAATGTGATAAACGAGAAAGATTATGAAGCTATAATTTGTAATATTAAGGGGACACCTGTTGATGAGAACTTGGATACCCCGTTACATAGTAGAAGGGCTAAGAACTATAAATACCTTCAATATTGTTTCAAGTCAAATATTATTTGACAAGAAAGAGTTACACATAAAACTGTGCATTGTTGGTCTGACAAACAAATTCCAATTAAATGTGAAAATGTCAAGTTTGAGAAATCTAACAATTGTATGTGCAAATAGTAACTGTAAGTAAACATTTCATGCATCGGCAGTGAAGCGGTTCAAAATTTTTATGATTCGTAAATACAATCGTGTGCACACATGTTCTACCGATTTTCGACATAATGCACAAAAACATGCCACGAGTTCAGAAGTCATCAAACACATAATGAGGAGATTGGATGATCCAAATCAACCATATGATCTAACAAGAATTATATGTGATGTAGAACGTGAGCTAGGTGCGAGAATCAGTTATAGCAAAATACTTAAGGGGTCAAGAAGCTGCATTAACCTTGCCCCTACGTGATGGTACATTAAGACAAATGTAAGTACAAATGTCAGCTGCACATATAAAGCACTTGAAAATAGAAAGAATAATTATATTGGAATTTTTTATGTCAAAAAAATAATTATTCAAATTCTTATTTCTTAGCCCTTAAGAATTGAGATTCTATATTTATTTTGAAATAAAAAAAAAACTCAAATATTTAAAATTAGATACATATGGCTATCGGGTTAATTTCACAAACGGTCACTTAACTTATAGAAAAATTACAAAACGGTCACTGAAATTTAAAACTTTTAGTAATGGTCACTTAAGTATTGGGACGCTTTCAAAAATGATCACTGAAGTTTAAAAATTTTTGAGCTACTTTTGCGACAATTTTTCGACCACTTCTGACCACCGATATCACTGGATTTTGATACCGTTGGAAAGCCTACAATGTCCTCTTTAATTAGAACAAAAAACTCTCCCAAACTCCAAAGGATTTGATCGTAATAAATCCACAAAGTTGGCTACCCGAAAAGGCAAAAATCTGCCCAAATTTTCAGATTTTTGGTGGACTTTTGCGGCGATTTTTTGACAACTTCCGACCACCAAAATAGCCAAATTTTGATACCGTTAGAAAGCTCACAATGTCCTATTTAATTAGCATCCAAAATCTCCCCAAAACTCCAAAGAATTCGGCCGGAATAAACTCACAAAGTTGGCATCCCAGATTTTCCCCTTTTTGGGATGCCGACTTTGCGGGTTTATTTCGGCCAAATCCTTTGGAGTTTGGGGGAGATTTTGGATGGTAATTGAAGAAGATATTGTGCGCTTTCCAACGGTATCAAAATTCAGTGGTCTTGATGGTCGAAAGTCGCTGAAAAATTGCCGTAAAAGTCGCCCAAAAATCTGAAAATCTGGGCAGATTTTCAAATTTTTTGGGGCGACTTTTGCAGTGATTTTTCGGTCGAATTCCTTGGTGTTACGGAGAGATTTTGAGTGGTAATTGAAGAGGACGTTGTGGGTTTTTCAACGGTATCAAAATTCGATAGTATCGGTGGTTGGAAGTAGCCGAAAAATTGTCGCAAATGTAACAAAAAAAACTAAAAAAATATATTTCAATTTTAGTGACCGTTTCAGAAACTCTTTGAACTTCAGTGACCGTTTTTGAAAGGCTCACAATACTTAAGTGATCGTTACTGAAAGTTTTAAACTTCAGTGACCATTTTGTAATTTTTCTATAAGTTCAGTGACCGTTTGTGAAATTAACCCTTTGGCTATCAAATGACTATTATTTTATAGGTCAAAAGGACTTGTTTAGAAAATGAGTGAATTATGACTCTAACAAGAAAATAATAACGGTTCCGTTGACTTCCTTAAATTAGATTTTGTGGTCTAATTTCAATAATTGAAAAGTTATAGATGGCACTAAAAGAAGAAGAAGAAAGTTGTTTTCAATTACACAATAGAGTATTGGTTGACAAGTCAATTACCGACTTGTTAAGCATTTGTTTGGTCTTGTTAAAAATCAATTTTTAATAAATTCTGATAAAAGTTATGAATGGGTTTCATGAGATGTGTGATTAAAATTAATTGTTAATTTTATTTAAATTTTTATCAACTTTTTTAAAAACACCAAACAGGAACTAAGGCCATGTTTGATTGGATATATTTTCCACCACAAAAATGTGGTGTTTGATTGCTAAATTTTCTAGGGAATTTGATTTCCACATTTTCCTCCACACGCACCATTTCCTTGAAATGGTGGAAAACCAATTCCCACCATTTTGGTGGGAATTCGGTTTTCCAGCTTTTCATTTATTTATTTGATTTTATTATTATTATTATTATTATTTTAGAAATGGAAACAAAATCTACCAACAATTGTAAAAAAATTATCCATTTAGCTGACAATTTTCATGAAAAACAAGACCAAACGAACACCAAAAATTCAAAATTTCAACATTTTTACGTGAAAATTTATACAAATCAAAACAATAATTTACAATTCCCAAGAAAACAATTTCTAGGCAATTCAATTCTCTGGAATTCGTTTTCAATTCAATTCAATTCCATCTTTACCATCAAAGGACCCTAAAAAACAAAAGAGTTCCAAGTTTGCTGAGAAACAACAATTGTGTGTTCTTCTTTTTATGCGGAAAATTTAGATTACGTTGTGCAATCTTATAATTAAAAGGTTTTGGATGAACCAATCTGATTTGTCACTTTGGTTGGATAGACCAAAATTATATGTACTTATAGTCCTATAATAATATCTTTTAGGGATGGGCATTTTTATTTATTTATTTATTTTTTGGGACCAAATATAATTGATTGGTTCAGTTTCAATTCCTCTATTAAATGAGTTGATTTTGGGACCATGCATTGAGAACTAATTGGATTGGATTGGATTCGATTCGATTCGATTCTCAATACTATCTTGAGAATCAATAGTGAATTTGGTTCATCCAAATTTCATTTTTCCTTGCACCATGATGCACTGGGTCTTTGAATACTGACTCCAAAATTATTTTACTGTAAAACATAATGGGTGATCAAAATTCAACTCTAAATAACTTTATAAATAATATTCAAATTCATAGCTTTAATTCAATCTAATTGGAAACAAAAATATTTTTGATTAAATATTGATAATAATTCAAATTGCTCATTGTTTCAAAGTGGTCGGCCATCAAGAATCAAGATCCTCTACGATTACTAAAAATAATCAAGTTATAAATACTACATATACTAAAATATATATGTTGTTATATGTAAAAAAATTTAAGAATTAATTTTTGATCGAGATTTTACCATTTATGTTATGTTTAATAGTTTATCATTTTTTTGGTCTTTAGGAGTTGATCTTGAGCTTTGGAATAAATATTTGTTTATTGAATCAACAAGTGGTTTCATATTTTATTTTTATAATTTTTCAATTTAAAAAATCGGATCGGAATGATTCGAAACAGGTTGGCTCGATTTGAATGGTTCCTTTTTAAGAGTCCTATTGGTACTTGGTTCAGTTAGATTTCCTTCATAATTGGATCAAATCAAATTGCGTTCACTCCTAAATATATCCATGGATAGGCATTTTTAAATCAATCAATCTATTTATATTTATAATATAATAAAAGGGAAGGATTGATGAGAAACTTTGAAATAGCAATTTTGTCCTTATATATTTAGATATAGACCTAATATACCCTCACCTAATATTTTTTCATTTTGCCCTTATATTATTTATTTTTGGTAACCTATACCCTTATTCAGTTCTCATAATTTACATTAAACACAAATTCATGTATTAAGTTGTTATCTTAATTATTTTATAATATTCATCCTTAAATATTTGAAAATTATTGATTTGATTACTGTTTTTAATTTTGAAACTTTTTTTTTTATTTCATGGGAATGGTAAGGATTTTAAATTATAAATTCAATTCATAATTTTGGTCTTTAAATCTTTCACTGATCAAATATATAAACAAAAAATTTCATCCATAGTGTAGATTTTTTAAATAATTCATGCATTAGGTATATTTTGACTTATAACATAAATACTTGTCAACTTATAGTGCTTTGAAAATTATCATTTTTTTTAATGAAAGGGAAATGAAAGGAATATTGTAAATTATATAATATTGAATAGTAGATTATAAAATTATTTAAATTCTAATGATAATTTTAGTATGAATTGGGAATTATACAAAATCAATGAGATTATTATCATCTTTCAAAAGTTTCTTCAATCCTTTGAAGCACTAAGAAATGGGAAAAAATGATGTTGCAAAAGATTAATATAATTTTATATTTAGAGGTTGTTTAGGAGCCATTTTTATGTAAAAATGTATTTTGAAATAGAAAGTGATGGGAAATGTGTGGTTGAAAAATAAGGAAAAGTTTTTGATTTACATGTAATATTATTTTAATGAAGAATGTGTGGTTGAAAAGAAGAAAAAAAAATGTATTTTGAAAAAAATGGGTACCAAACGGGGCCTTAATATACATTGGTGGATGTCGAAAGTCCAAAATTTGAGATTATCTAAAGTGCTCTAATTAAACTTCTACGAAAAATTTAATTTACATTTAGTGAAGAATTAAAAAAAAATACACATAATTACAGAAAATTTCATTGTCCATAACATAAATATTTTAAATAATTCATGCACTAGGAAAAGTTTAACTTATCTTATAACATTCACCCTTCCATCATTAATATACAATTATTAATTATCATTTGAAACTTATTGATTTGATTACTATTTTTAAATTGGAATTTTTTTTTTCTAATAAACGTGGAAAATAGTATAACGGTTTACAAGTTTTGAGCTAGAATATATAGCCATCAAAATCATATTTATGATGGCATTTATTGTTTATTATGTTCTTTACAAGTTGATTGATTTTTATGAAAGGAAGAGTAAAAGTTGTACGTTCATAAATTCAATTCACTATATATATTAAATAACAAAAATATAAAATTTGGACGGTGAAAATTTTTCTTTGGATTGGTACTTTCTGGTAAGAGTTTTAGACCAAAGTGAGGAAATAAGTGAGAAAAATTATGTGAAAGCTCTTTAGTCTCAATTCTCGAGTATGAATTTGCTTTCTTTGTTTGTTATAGAGCAAAACAACCTACAATGGAATTTTTATTTTTATTTTTTTATTTTTTTTTTGATAAAGTTGTTAGAAGCGTGAAATACGTGAATATTTATTATATTGGATAATTAGCTTTGGATTTATATTCTACAAAATTCGTGGAGCCTTGGTACTCTACAACCATTTCTTGTCATGAATACTATCGCTACAAGTTGCCCCCAGGGCACATCTCCAAGTGGTAAAAGAGGAGGGTGGAGAAATCCAGCTTTGCTTGAGGCTGCTGCGTCAAGGGTTCGAATCCTGAAATATGGATTTGGCTCTTGGGTAAGTGTAAGTGTATAAGCAGCCTTCCATCCTGTACCCTTGGAGGCATAACCTGCGATTTACCTCTCTCACGATGCTCCAGGGCAGGAGTGGTAGAGGACCCTTAAGGTTAGGATTTAACCTTTTTTTTACTATCGCTACAAGTTAAACATAAGGCCCAATGTCAGATCAATACTTTTCTTAGCCAGATGACTACAACAGTATGGTGTTGATATGTACAAAAAAAATTAAAACAAATTGCTACAACAACTTCAAGTGTAATAGCATCAATAATGCCAGGATGCAAAATCGCCCATTAAAGATTCAATATTCCGTTCCAAACTAATGAATCAACAATGTGTAGCATATCAAAGCAAAATACTACCACATGATTGATTTGACAGGAAAAGCTTGTAATATGGGATGAAGCATCAATGGCCAACAAAAATGCAATAGAAATCGTTGATAGTACTTTAAGAGATATTTTGGACAATTCAGAATCATTTGGTGGAAAGTTTTGTATTATTAGAAAATTTTCATCAAGTACTACCTATCATCCTAAGAGCAATATGACAATAGAGAAAAAAAATCAAAATTTGGTTAGATCGCATCTTTGGGATAAAATTGAAAAGCTACAACTAAATCAACATATGCATGCTCAGAATGATAATCGATTTGCACAATAGTTGATTCAAATTGTTATGGAAGCCTTACATAGAGGATGACTTCATCAAATTACCAAAGGAGATAATTATAGCCTGTGATGAAGTTGAAACTTTTGAGTTCACTTAATCAATGTAGTGTTCCCAAGTTTAACAGAAAATTTGTCTTATTCTGATTATATGACGTAACAAAAAATTCTTTCAACAAAAAATGTGTATGTTGACTAGCTCAATAACAAAGTAATTGAGTTATTTCTTGAAGAAAGTGAAGAATTCGTTAGCTTTGACAAAGCAATAGATGATCCAAACTAATTTTACTAAGACGAGTTCCGAAATACATTGTTGTCAAATGGTATCCCGCCACATAAGTTAATCTTAAAAAAAATTGTCCAATGATAATTTTAAAGAATACGGACCCATCTAACAGTCTTTGCTATGGAACACAAATAATTTGTCGTGATTTCAAGAGACATGACAAACAGATACATAATTTCTCAAGACAGTTTTTTTGTCATTCATTTATTAAATATGCACGTATGTTCATGTCTATTTTTAGTATTTCTATGGAGCTAGAAATGTTGACATTCTTTCTTTTACAGTCAACTGATAAATGAACTAATCATAGAAAACTTATGAAATTATCCTGTGAAATATATATGACATTTGTTAAGGAAAGCAATATTAGTTAGGAAGTATCAAGGATACGACTAAATATATTTATATTTGCGTAGATTATATACTGATGATGTTGCTGTTTGAATATAAATGAATAAACAAAATGTATTCTTTCAGCCATCGAATAGTGTCTATATTCAATCATTTTCTGAATTTCATGAATCTGAGTAAGTCGTTTCACCTGCTGTAATCGAAGCGCTCAAGTCATTCCTAAGAAGAAAATCTTCAGTCCTCCGTCTTCCCAAATTGTTGGTGGCATTACTTGTGGACAATGTATCTCACCTGCTTCCTAGCTCGCGTCAACTTTGAACAAATCAATTTGGATATAATATTGACTGGGCTGACCCCGGAAACTTTGAGGCCCTAGGCGATTCATCATTATGAGACCTTTACACGTAAATTTTTTTCAAACGTAAAAATACTTAAATGTTTAAACAAATAATATATTTATATTTTAAAAGAAGATTTGGTACAATCCAAAAGATAGAATTGAATAAATAAATAAATAAAATTTCGACAACTCTAGAAGGTTAATATAATATTTAGCGGAATTATCCTGTTTGTGAAATATGTATATATATATATATATATATATATATTTAAAGTAGTTATCTTCAAAATTATTAATTAAAAAAATTTGAGTGAAGTGCAATTTAGAAGTTATGAAAAAGATTTTAAGAACCATAATTTGAAGTCCTTTGAATATTGCAAGGATAACTCGTAAAGAGAGAAATGATTTTCAGTTATAAAAAGTACAAAATTTAGGGACTAGATTGCAAAATAGTGAGAAATATATAATTTTAAGACGATAATGTGACGAGTTGTGATTATTTAGTGAGGAAAAACGTAAATAGATTCTTATGATTTTGATTCAAGAACCTTTTAATAAACTCGAGATTTTGAGGGATTAAAGTAAAAATAACTTTCGACTTCAATAATGTACTTGTACCAAATGTGTATTTATTGGAGCATCGAAATTATCCTATCAATATTAGACTCATTCCGAAACTCGTAATAAATGACACATTATGGACTTGAGAAAATATTAATTTGGATAAAGCAATTCAAGTTATAACTAATTAAAATAACTACTTGATGTGTAATATTGGTTTTTAAAATAAATCAGATTATCTAACAATATTAGGCTTATTTGACAGCTCAAAATTAATCGTGTTTATTAAACTCGAGAAACATTGATTTGAATAAGATCGTACTAAGTTAGAATCAACAAAAAATATTGTAGTTAAATTATTTTCTTACCTATCTTTTATGAATTGTTTTTCATTTTTGAGGCCCTCATATGATTTGAGGCCTTAGGCCATTGTCTTGTTGGCCTTGGCCAGAGCCAATCTATCTTTTAAATGTAATTGGGTTTTTAGAATGATTTGTTTTTCATTTTTGAGATTCCCATATGATTTGAGGCCTTACGCCATTGTCTTGTTGGCCTTGGTACAGGGCTGACCCTGAATATTGATGTATGTATGTCTACTGGTTTTGATTTTGATCTTAGAGCTTGTTTGGCTATGCTTAGAAGTTACTTTCTTAAAAAGTAAGTTTTCTTAATATAAAATAATTTAGAAGTTTGATTTACTTTTAAGCACAGCCGAAGATGTTCTGTATCTTTTAGTTTCTTTATGAAATATATTTCATCGGTTGTTTCAATTTCTTCTATTCTTGTTTAGTTCGTGGCTCCATGTAATGTACTCTTTCTTTTCGAGGTTGTAAGGCTTTCACTATTATGTATTGTTATTGGTATGCCTAAATGCTTTGTGGGGTTGAAATAGATTTCTTTTACAGGAAACCAAAAAGGCAGTCACACTTACCATTGTTATTATGTTCAGTTTTTGAAGCTATTTGACCCCCATTATTCACTCATTATCATGAGAATTTGATTTTGGAATAGTAATTTTTTAAAGGATGTGTGGTTAAAAATGAAAGAAAAGTTTTGGATTTACATATAATATTATTTTATTGAAAAATATGATTGATAAGAAAAGAGAAAAATGAATTATAATTTAATAAGGGTCAAACAAATGCGAAGCAAAACATTTATATTTCCGTACTAGAATCAAACTTAAATCCGAACTCCCTTCAAACTTAACTTCGAAAAGGGAATGCATTGATATTTATTGTTTACTTTAGGTTCTTCCTTGTGTTTTTCCTTGCAACCTATACTAATTGTTCTTCAATATTTTCTTGTGTTTTTCCCTATATTCTCAGATCCCAAGAGAGACTTGAATGATTAAAAACTGAGGTGGTCTGGTTGTCCAGTAAGGAGTCGTGCATTTGATTGCTGTACCAGATTAATGTTGGAGGCATTTGTACAATTATTACTAGTACAGGAATTGGAGAATTGTGCCACTTTTAGGTATATTGAAACAAATCAACGGGCATATGATTGGGATTTTTACGGAAGATGAGGAGGACTAAAGGTGGAATTAGGAATAACAAATTGTAGGTCCTAGTATTAGACTCAACCATCATAAATAACACAAGATTTAATAGCAAAATAGTAGAGAACACAAGATTTAACCGCAAAATAGTAAAGAGCATAAGAATTTTCGGTATAAGCATCATAGGTTCAGTGATCGCTTCAAACACCTAGTTCTCCATTAAGAATCTTTGAAGGATTATGCTCGATTCTTCTAGCACAGTCTAAACTCACAAGAGAAAAGTTCAAGTACAATGGTTCTCAATACAAAGAACTCTCAAACAACAAAACCAAATTAATCCATTCACTAAGAGAGGTATACTCTTCACTATAAGACAATAACAATCCTCACATACAAGATTGTACTTAGAAATTAGGGGTGAATCCAGCATCGAAGTCCAGTTAGGGCGGAGGTTGATTGTTGACCTTCGACAATCAACGATCGTAATAGTTCGACCGTTTATTAAAATTTAATTAAATAATATTGAAAGTTATTCAATAAATATATATATATATATATATAGTATTTTGGGTTCTATTAAATTATATTTTTATATGTATATAATTTTTTCGTTTTAGTTCATTTATATATAAGCTTAGACAACTGTATTCTACAGGACCTTATATTTCGTTGCAATATTGCCTCATTCTCAAGTTTTTTTTAAAAAATATCTTTCTCCATATAAATCATTAAATTGTCATTCAACCAGTCATTTCCTATTTTGTTGCGCAAGTCATCCTTGATTGGATTCATAGCATTTTGAAACAAATTTGACTTAAATTTCACATGACTTTGGTTCATTGGCACATTTCGAGTCAAATTTGACTAAAATTTCATGTGACTTTTCATTGGCGCAATTCCAATCAAATTTGACTAAAATTTCACTTGAATTTCCTTTATTAGCATGTATCAAATCAAATTTGGCTAAAATTTCACCGGGGTTTCATTCATTGGCGTGTAGCAAATCAAATTTAACTAAAATTTCATCTAAATTGTGTTCGTCGGTGCCTTTCCCATCAAATTTGACTAAAATTTCACATGGGTTTGGTTCGTTGGCGCGTTTCCAATCAAATTTGACTAAAATTTCACATGACTTTGGTTCATTGGCACATTTCAAATCAAATTTGACTATAATTTCATGTGGGTTTTTTCGTTTGGCACGTTTCCAATCAAATTTGACTAAAATTTCACAAGGGTTTAGTTCATTGGTGTGTTTCCAATCAAATTTGTCTAAAACTTCATCGGGATTTTGTTCATTGCCGTGTTTCTAATGAAATTTGACTAAAATTTCACAAGGGTTTAGTTCATTGGTGTGTTTCCAATCAAATTTGTCTAAAACTTCATCGGGATTTTGTTCATTGCCGTGTTTCTAATGAAATTTGACTAAAATTTCACAAGAATTTTGTTTGTAAGTGCATTTCCAATCAAATTTGACTGAAATTTCATCCGAATTTTGGTCATTGGCGCGTTTTCAATCAAATTTGACAAAAATTCCACCTGAGTTTGGTTCATTAGGGCGTTTTCAATTAAATTTGACTACAATTTCATGCTGGTTTTTTGGTTGGCATGTTTCCAATCAAATTTGACTAAAATTTCACAAGGGCTTGGTTCATTTGCGAGATTCCAATCAAATTTAACTAAAACTTCACCGGGATTTAGGTCTTTGGCGTGCTTCTGGTCGAATTTGACTCAAATTTCACCAGGAATTGGGTCGTTCGTGTATTTCAAATCAAATTTGACTAAAATTTCATCGATTTTGTTTATTGATGCGTTTTCAATCAAATTTGACTAAAATTTCACATGTCTTTGGTTCATTGACACGTTTCGAATTAAATTTGACTACAAATTCATGTGGATTTTTCGTTGGTATGTTTCCAATCAAATTTGACTAAAATTTCATAAGGGTTTGGTTCATTGACGCGATTCCAATCAAATTTGACTAAAATTTCACTGGGATTTAGTTCATTGGCGTGTTTCTGATCAAATTTGACTGAAATTTCATTGGAATTTTGTTTGTTGGCGCGTTTCACATCAAATTAGCCCAAGATTTCATCTGGATTTTGTTCATTGGCTCGTTTTCAATCAATTTGACTAAAATTTCATATGACTTTGGTTCATTGGTAATTTCAAATCAAATTTAACTAAAATTTTACTTGGATTTCTTTAATTAGCTTGTATCAAATTCTGTTTGACTAAAATTTCATCAGGATTTCATTCATTGGCATGTATCAAATCAAATTTGACTAGAATTTCATGTGAATTTTGTTTGATGACACGTTTTTCATCAAATTTGACTAAAATTTCACATGGATTTGGTTCATTGGCACGTTTCCAATCAAATTTGACTAAACTTTCACCGTGATTTAGTTCATTGGATTGTTTCTAATCAAATTTGACTAAGATTTCATCTAGATTTCGTTCATTGGCTTGTTTTCAATCAAACTTGACTAAAATTTCAAATGACTTTGGTTCATTGGCACATTTCGAATTAAATTTGACTAAAATTTCATGCGACTCTTTATTAACGCAATTCCAATCAAATTTGACAATAATTTCACTTGGATTTCATTCATTGGCATGTATCAAATCAAATGTGACTAAAATTTCACCAGGGTTTCGTTCATTGGCGTGTAGGAAATCAAATTTGATTAAAATTTCATTTGAATTGTGTTCGTTGGCACGCTTTCCATCAAATTTGACTAAAATTTCACATGATTTTGGTTATTCTTACATTTTGAGTCAAATTTGACTACAATTTCGTGCTAGTTTTTTTCTTGACACGTTTTCAATCAAATTTGACTAAGATTTTTCAAGGGTTTGGTTCTTTGCGTGTTTCCAATCAAATTTGACTAAAACTTCACTAAGATTTTGTCCATTGGAGTGTTTCTAATGAAATTTGACTAAAATTTTACCAGAATTTTGTTCATTAGTGTGTTTTCAATCAAATTTGACTAGAATTTGTCTGAATTTTGATCATTGGAGAGTTTTCAATCAAATTTGATTGAAATTTTTCATGAGTTTGGTTTATTAGCGTGTTTTCAATCAAATTTGATTAAAATTTCACTTGACTTTGGCTTATTGGCACATTTTGAATCAAATTTGATTACAANATCAAATTTGACTAAAATTTCACTTGAATTTCGTTAATTGGCGTGTATCAAATCAAATTTGACTAAAATTTCACAAGAACTTCGTTCGTTGGCGTGTATCAAATCAAATTTGACAAGAATTTCATCTGACTTTTGTTCTTTAACGCGTTTCCCATCAAATTTGACTAAATTTTCACATGGGTTTGGTTCTTTGGCGCGTCTCCAATCAAATTTGACTAAAATTTCACCGTGACTTAGTTCATCGAAGTGTTTCGAATCAAATTTGACTAAAATTTTACCATGATTTTGTTCGTTAGTGCTTTTCACATCAAATTCGACTAAGATTTCATCTGAATTTTGTTCATTGTGGAGTTTTCAATCAAATTTGACTAAAATTTCACATAACTTCGGTTCATTGGCATATTTCGAATCAAATTTGATTAAAATGTTATACGGGTTTTCATTGGCGTAATTCCAATCAAATTTGACTAAAATTTAGCTTGGATTTCCTTCATTGGCGTGTATCAAATCAAATTTGGCTACAATTTCACCAGAGTTTTATTCATTGGCGTGTAGCAAATCAAATTTGACTAAAATTTCATCTGAATTGTGTTCGTTGACACTTTTCTCATCAAATTTGACTAAAATTTCACATGAGTATGGTTCGTTGGCGTGTTTTTAATCAAATTTGTCTAAAATTTCACATGATTTTGGTTCATTGGCACATTTCGAATTAAATTTGACAATAATTTCATGCGGGTTTTTTCGTTGGCACATTTTCAATCAAATTTGACTAAAATTTCACAAGAA
>NW_019268088.1:106860-141063 GCF_002742605.1 Olea europaea var. sylvestris
GATTCCAATCAAATTTGACTAAAATTTCACCAGGATTTTGTTCGTTAGAGCATTTCCAATCAAATTTGACTAAAATTTCATCTAAACTTTGTTCATTGGAACGTTTTCAATCAAATTTGACTAAAATTTCACATAATTTCGGTTCATTAGCGCAATTCCAATAAAATTTAACTAAAATTTCACTTGGGTTTCATTAATTGGCGTGTATCAAATCAAATTTAACTAAAATTTCACTAGGGCTTCGTTCATTGGCGTGTATCAAATCAAATATTACTAGAATTTCATCTGAATTTTGTTCGTTGGCGTGTTTCCCATCAAATTCGGCCAAAATTTCACATGGGCTTGGTTCATTAGCGTGTTTCCAATCAAATTTGACTAAAATTTCACCGTGATTTAGTTCATTAGCGTGTTTCTAACCAAATTTGACCAAAATTTCATTAGGATTTTGTTTGTTAGTGCGTTTCACATAGAATTCGACTAAGATTTCATCTTGATTTTTGTTTATTGGCACGTTTTTTATTAAATTTGACTAAAATTTCACATGATTTTGGTTCATTGACACATTTCGAATCAAATTTGAATAAAATTTCATGCGGTTTTTCATTAACGCAATTCCGATCAAATTTGAATAAAATGTCACTTTGATTTCGTTCATTGGCATGTATCAAAACAAATTTGACAAAAATTTCACCAGGGTTTCTTTCATTGGCATGTAGCAAGTCAAATTTGACTAAAATTTTATCTGAATTATGTTCGTTGGCCCGTTTTCCATCAAATTTGACAAAAATTTCACATAGGTTTGGTTCGTTGGCTCGTTTCCAATCAAATTTGACTAAAATTTCACTAGACTGTGGTTCATTGGCACATTTCGAATCAAATTTGACTATAATTTCATGTGGATTTTTTCGTTGGCACGTTACCAGTCAAATTTGATTAAAATTTCAATCAAATTTGATTAAAATTTCATATGACTTTGGCTCATTGGCAAATTTCGAATCCAAGTTGACTACAATTTCATGCGGGTTTTTTGGTTGGCATGTTTCCAATTAAATTTGACTAAAAATTCACAAGTGTTTGGTTCATTGGCGCGTTTACAATTAAATTTGACTAAAATTTCATAGGTATATAGTTTTTTGGCGTTTCTCTAAACGAATTTGACAAAAATTTCACAAGAAATTTGTTCGTTCATGCATTTCAAATCAAATTTGACAAAAATTTCATCTGAACTTTTTCATTGGCGCGTTTTCAATCAAATTTGATTAAAATTTCACATGACTTTGGTTCATTGGTACATTTCAAATCAAATTTGACTACAATTTCATGTGAGTTTTTCGTTGGCACGTTTCCAATCAAATTCGACTAAAATTTCATACGGGCTTGGTTCGTCGACGCATTTCCAATCAAATTTGACTAAAATTACACATTGATTTAGTTCATTGGCGTGTTTCTAATCCAATTTGACTAAAATTTCACCATGATTTTGTTCGTTCTTGCATTTCATATCAAATTTGATTAAAATTTTATCTGGATTTTGTTTATTGGCGTGTTTTCAATCAAATTTGACAAAAATTTCACATGAATTTGGTTCATTAGCATATTTCGAATCAAATTTGACTAAAGTTTCAATTGAGTTTGAATTTTGATCATTGGCTCATGTTCAATCAGATTTGACTAAAATTTCACATGAATTTGGTTCATAGGCGCGTTTCCAATCAAATTTGATTAAAATTTCACATGACTTTGGCTCATTGACACATTTCGAATCAAATTTGACCACAATTTCATGCGAATTTTTTGGTTGGCATGTTTCCAATCAAATTTGACTAAAATTTCATTAGGTTTTGGTTAATTGGTGCGTTTTCAATCAAATTTGACTGAAACATCACCTGGATTTAGTTTTTTGGCATCTTTCTAATCAAATTGGGCAAATATTTTACCAGAAATTTATTCGTTTGTGCATTTCAAATCAAATTTGACTAAAATTTCATCTAAATTTTGTTCGTTGGTGCATTTTCAATCAATTTTGACAAAAATTTCATGTGAATTTTGGTTCATTAGCACGTTTTCAATCAAATTTGACTAAAATTTCACCGAAATTTTGTTCATTGGCATGTTTCTAATCCAATTTGACTAAAATTTCACCATGATTTTGTTCATTCGTGCATTTCATATCAAATTTAACTAAATTTCATCTTAATTTTGTTTATTGGCGCGTTTTCAATTAAATTTGACTAAAATTTCACATGACTTTGGTTCACTGGCATATTTCGAATCAAATTTAACAAAAATTTCCCGAGGATTTTCATTGGCACAATTCCAATCAAATTTGTCTATAATTTCACCAGGTTATCATTCACTAGCGTGTGCAAAATCAAATTTGACTAAAATTTCATTTCAATTTTGGTCTTTGGCGCATTTCACATCAAATTTGACTAAAATTTCATATGGGTTTGGTTCATTGGCACATTTCCCGTCAAATTTGACTAAAATTTCGTACCACTTTGGATCATTGGCTCATTTCGAATCAAATTTGACTAAAATTTTATACAAGTTTTTTCGTTGGCACGTATCAAATCAAATCTGACTAAAATTTCTGATGTAATTAGTTCATTGGTGCGTTTCCAATCAAATTTGATTAAAATTTCATTGGGATTTATTCATTGGCATGTTTCTAATCAAATTTAACTAAAATTTCACCAAGATTTTGTTCGTTAGAGCATTTCCAATCAAATTCGACCCAAATTTCATTTGAATTTTGTTCATTAGCATTTTTTTAATCAAATTTGACTAGAATTTCACTTGAGTTTGGTTTATTGACCCATTTCCAATCAAATTTCACTAAAATTTCACATGACTTTGGTTCATTGGCGCAATTCCAATCAAATTTGACTAAAATTTCACTTGGATTTCATTAATTGGCTTGTATCAAATCAAATTGGACTAAAATTTCACTAGGGTTTCGTTCATTAGCGTATATCAAATCTAATTTGATTAGAATTTCATCTGAATTTTATTCGTTGGAGCGTTTCCCATCAAATTTGACTAACATTTCACATGGATTTGGTTCATTGGTGCGTTCCTAATCAAATTTGACTAAAATTTTATCAGGATTTCGTTCGTAAGTGTGTTTCACATCAAATTCGACCAAGATTTCATTTGGATATTGTTCATTAGTGCATTTTCAATCAAATTTGACTTAAACTTCACATGACTTCAGTTCATTGACCCATTCCGAATCAAATTAGACTAAAATTTCATATGGCTTTTCATTGGCGCAATTCCAATCAAATTTAACTAAAAGTTCACTTGGATTTCATTCATTGGCGAGTATCAAATCAAAGTTGACTAAAATTTCATCAGGGTTTCGTTCATTGGCGTGAGGAAATCAAAATTGACTAAAATTTCATCTAAATTGTGTTTGTTGGCACGTTTCCAACCAAATTTGACTAAAATTTCACATGGATTTGGTTCATTGACACATTTACAATCAAATCCGACTTAAATTTCACATGCGTTTGGTTCATTGGCACGATTCCAATCAAATTTGACTAAAATTTTATCAGAATTTTGTTTGTTAGAGCATTTTCAATCAAATTTGACTAAAATTTAATCTGAATTTTGATCATTGGCGTGTTTACAATCAAATTTGACCAAAATTTCACTTTAGTTTAGTTATTTGGCACGTTTCCAATCAAATTTGACTAAAATTTCACATAACTTTGGTTCATTGGAGCAATTCCAATTAAGTTTTACTAAAATTTCACTTGGGTTTCGTTTATTAGTGTGCATCAAATCAAATTTAACTAAAATTTCACCAGAATTTCGTTCATTGGCATAAATCGAATTGAATTTGACTAGAATTTCATCTGAATTTTGTTCGTTGGCACGTGTCCCATCAAATTTGACTAAAATTTCGCATGAGTTTGGTTCATTGGTGCGTTTCCATTCAAATTCGACTAAACTTTCATCGTGATTTAGTTCATTGGTGTGTTTCTAATCAAATTTGACTAAAATTTCATCAGAATTTTGTTCGTTAGTGCGTTTCACATCAAATTTGTCTAAAACTTTATCTGAATTTTATTCATTAGCACGTTTTCAATCAAATTTGACTAAAATTTCACATCACTTTGGTTCATTGACACATTTCGAATCAAATTTGAGTAAAATTTCACCTGAGTTTGGTCCATTTGCACGTTCCCAATCAAATTTGACTAAAATTTCACATAACTTTGATTCATTGGCACATTTCGTATCAAATTTGACTACAATTTCACGCGCGTTTTTTCGTTGGCACGTTCCCAATCAAATTTAATTAAAATTTCACAAGGTTTTTGGTTCGTTGGCTTGTTTCCAACCAAATTTCACTAAAACTTTACCGGAATTTTATTCGTTGGCGTGTTTATAATGAAATTTGTCTAAAATTTCACCAGAATTTTATTCGTTAATTCATTTCCATTCAAATTTGACTGAAATTTCATTCGAATTTTGATCATTAGCGCATTTTTAATAGATTTGACTAAAATTTCAACTGAGTTTGGTTCATTACCGCATTTTCAATGAAATTTGATTAAAATTTCACATAATTTTTCGGCTCGTCCACATTTCGAGTCAAATTTGACTACAATTTCGTGCGGGTTTGTTGGTTGGCACGTTTTCAATCAAATTTGACTAAAATTTCACAAAGATTTGGTTATTTGGCGCGTTTCCAATCAAATTCGACTAAAATTTTACCAAGATTTAGTCCTTTGGCATGTTTCTATTTGAATTTAACTAAAGTTTCACCAGGAATTTGTTAGTTCGTGTGTTTCAAATCAAATTTGACCAAAATTTCATGTAGATTTTGTTCATTGGTGTGTTTTCAATCAAATTTGACTAAAATTTCACATGACCTTGGGTCATTGTCACATTTCGAATCAAATTTGACTAAAATTTCATGCTACTTTTCACTGGCGCAATTCCAATCAAATTTGACTAAAATTTCATTTGGGTTACGTTCATTTGTGTATATCAAATCAAATTTGACTAAAATTTTGCTAGGATTTCATTCATTGGCATGTATGTCGTTGGCGCCTTTTCAATCAAATCTAACTAAAATTTCACGTGGGTTTGATTCATTGGTGTGGTTCCAATCAAATTTGACTAAAATTTCACATGAGTTTGGTTCGTTGGTACATTTCGAATCAAATTTGACTAAAATTTCTTGCGAAATTTCATTGGAGCAATTCCAATCAAATTTGACAAAAATTTCACTTGAATTTCGTTCATTGGCGTTTATCAAATCAAATTTGACTATAATTTCACCAGGGTTTCGCTTATTGCTATGTATCAAATCAAATTTAACTAAAATTTTATTTGAATTTTGATTGTTGGTGCATTTCCTATCAAATTTGACTAAAATTTCACATGGGTTTGGTTGATTGGCGCGTTTCCATTCAAATTTAACTAAAATTTCTGATGACTTTGATTCATTGGCACATTTCGAATCAGATTTGACAAAAATTTCATGCGAATTTTTACATTGGCGCGTCTTCAATCAAATTTGACTAAAATTTCATCGAGATTCAGTTCATTGGCAAATTTCGAATCAAATTTGACTAAAGTTTCACGAGGATTTTGTTCGTTAGAGCATTTGCAATCAAATTTGACTAAAATTTCATATGACTTTTGTTCATTGGCGCGATTTCAATTAAATTTGACTAAAATTTCATTTGAGTTTGGTTTGTTGGCGCGTTTTCAGTCAAATTTGACTAAAATTTTACATGACTTTGGTTCATTTCCGCAATTCCAATCAAATTTGAATAAAATTTCACTTGGATTGCGTTAATTGGCGTGTATCAAGTCAAATTTGACTAAAATTTTATCTGAATTTTGTTCATTGTCGTGTTTTCCTTCAAATTTGACTAAAATTTCACCTGAACTTGGTTCATTGGCACGTTTTCAATCAAATTTGATTAAAATTTCGTGGAGAGTTAGTTCATTGGCGTGTTTCTAATAGACTTGACTAAAATTTCATCATGATTTTGTTCTTTAGAGCATTTTCAATCAAATTTGACTAAAATTTCATTTGAATTTCGTTCATCGGCGCATTTTCAATTAAATTTGACTAAAATTTAACCTGAGTTTGGTTCTCTGGTGCGTTTCCAATCAAATTTGACTAAAATTTCACATGACTTTGATTCATTGGCACATTACAAATCAAATTTAACTAGCATTTCAAGCGGGTTTTTTCGTTGGCACTTTTTCAATTAAATTTGACTAAAATTTCATATGAGTTTTGTTCATTGTAACGTTTTTAATCAAATTTGACTAAAATCTCACCTGAATTTCGTTCATTGGCACGTATGAAATCAAATTTGACTAGAATTTCAATTAAATTTTGTTCGTTGGCGCGTTTCCCTTCAAATTTGATTAAAATTTCACCTGGATTTGGTTCATTGACGCGATTCCAATCAAATTTGACAAAAATTTCACCAGAGTTTTGTTCGTTAGAGCATTTTCAATCAAATTTGACTAAAATTTCATCTGAATTTTGTTCATTGGTGCTCTTTTAATCAAATTTGACAAAAATTTCACTTGAGTTTAGTTCTTTGGTGCGTTTCCAATCAAATTTGACTAAAATTTCACATGACTTCGATTCATTGGCACAATTCCAATAAAACTTAACTAAAATTTCACTTGGGTTTCACTAACTGGCATGTATCAAATCAAATTTGACTAAAATTTCACTAGACTTTTGTTCATTGTCGTATTTCCAATCAAATTTGACTAGAATTTCATCTGAATTTTGTTCAATGCATGTTCTCAATTAAATTTGACTAAAATTTCACCTGAGTTTGGTTCATTGGCTCGTTTCCAATCAAATTTCAAATCAAATTTGACTAAAAATTTTCTAAATTGTTTTCGTTGGAGCGTTTTCCATCAAATTTGACAAAAATTTCACATGAGTTTGGTTCGTTGGCGCGTTTTCAATCAAATTTGACTAAAATTTCACAAGACTTTGGTTCAATGGCACATTTCGAATCAAATTTGACTATAATTTCATGTGGATTCTTTCGTTGGCACATTTCCAATCAAATTTGCCTAAAATTTCACAAGGGTTTGGTTCATTAGCGTGTTTCCAATCAAATTTGATTAAAACTTCACCGAGATTTTGTTCATTAGCATGTTTATAATTAAATTTGACTAAAATTTCACCAGAAATTTGTTCATTAGTGCGTTTCTAATAAATTTGGCAGGAATTTCATCTGAATTTTGATCATTGGCGCGTTTTCAATCAAATTTGACTAAAATGTCACATGACTTTGGTTCATTGGCGCGTTTTCAGTGAAATTTGATTAAAATTTCACATGACTTTGGCTCATTGGCACATTTCGATTCAAATTTGACTACAATTTCGTGCGAGTTTTTTGGTCGGCACGTTTCCAATCAAATTTGACTGAAATTTCAAATAGGTCTGGTTCATTGGCGCGTTTCCAATCAAATTTGACTAAAACTTCACCAGGATTTAGTTCTTTGGCGTTTTTCCAGTCGAATTTGACTAAAATTTCACCAGGAATTTTTTCATTCGTCCGTTTCAAATCAAGTTTGACTACAATTTCTTCTGGATATTGTTCATCAACCCGTTTTCAATCAAATTTGACTAAAATTTCGCATGATTTTGGTTCATTGGCACATTTTGAATCAAATTAGACAGTAATTTCATGTGGGATTTTTCGTTGACAAGTTCCTAATCAAATCTAACTAAAATTTCACAAGGTTTTGGTTTATTAGGGCGTTTCCAGTCAACTTTGCCCAAAACTTCATTGGGATTTTGTTTGTTGGCCTTCGTTAGTGCGTTTCCAATCAAATTTGGCTAAAATTTTCACTGAGTTTGGTTCATTGGCACGTTTACAATGAAATTAGATTTAACTTTCACATGGCTTTGGCTCATTGGCACATTTCGATTCAAATTTGACTACAATTTCGTGCGGGTTTTTAGGTCGGCACTTTCCAATCAAATTTGACTGAAATTTCACAAAGGTTTGGTTCATTAATGCTTTCCCAATCAAATTTGACTAAAACATCATCGGGATTTAGTTTTTTAGCATGTTTCTAGTCGAATTTGACTAAAATTTCACCAGGAATTTTTTTCATTCGTCCATTTCAAATCAAATTTGACCAAAATTTCTTCTGAATTTTGTTCATTGGCACGTTTTCAATCAAATTTGACTAAAATTTCACATGACTTTGGTTTATTGGCTCATTTCAAATCAAATTTGACCAAAATTTCTTCTGAATTTTGTTCATTGGCACGTTTTCAATCAAATTTGACTAAAATTTCACATGACTTTGGTTTATTGGCTCATTTCAAATCAAATTTTACTACAATTTCATGCGGGTTTTTTCATTGGTAAGTTCCAAATCAAATTTGACTAAAATTTCACAAAGGTTTAGTTTATTAGGGCATTTCCAGTCAAATTTGCCTAAAACTTCATCGGGATTTTGCTCGTTGGCATGTTTCTATTGAAATTCGACTTAAATTTCACTAGAATTTTGTTCGTTCGTGTGTTTCAAATCAAATTTGACTAAAATTTTATCTGAATTTTGTTCATTGGTGCATTTTCAATTAAATTTGACTAAAATCTCACATGATTTTGGTTCATTGGCACATTTCGAATCAAATTTGACTTAAATTTCATGCGACTTTTCATTGGCACATTTCCAATCAAATTTAAATAAAATTTCATTTGGGTTTGGTTCATTAGCGTATATCAAATCAAATTTGACTAAAATTTCATCAATGTTTCGTTCATTGGCGTGTATGTCGTTGGTGCGATTCCCATCAAATTTGACTAAAATTTCACGTAGGTTGGATTCATTGACATGGTTCCAATCAAATTTGACTAAAATTTCTAATGACTTGGTTCTTTGGCACATTTCGAATCAAATTTGACTTAAATTTTATGCTCCTTTTCATTGTCGCAATTCCAATCAAATTTGACAAAAAAATTCACTAGGTTTCGTTCATTGGCATTTATCAAATCAGATTTGACTATAATTTCACTAGGATTTCGTTCATTGGAATGTATCAAATCAAATTTAAATAAAATTTCATTTGAATTGTGGTTGGTGGCACGTTTTCCATCAAATTTGACTAAAATTTCACATGACGTTGAATAAAATTTTCATGCAGGTTTTTTCGTTGGCGCGTTTCCAATCAAATTTGACTAAAATTTTACTAGGATTTAGTTCGTTGGCATGTTTCGAATCAAATTTGACCAAAATTTTACCAGGATTTTGTTCGTTACAGCATTTCCAATCAAATTTGACTAAAATTTCGCCTGAATTTTATACATTGGCGTGTTTTCAATCAAATTTGACTAAAATTTTGTTTGAGTTTGGTTCGTTGGTGCGTTTCCAATCAATTTTGACTAAAATTTCACCAGGGTTTCATTTATTGGTGTGTATCAAATCAAATTTGACTAGAATTTCATCTAAATTTTGTTCGTTGGCGCATTTCCCATCAAATTTGACTAAAATTTCACCATAATTTAGTTCATTGGCGTGTTTCTAATCAAATTTGACTAAAATTTCATTAAAATTTTGTTCGTTAGTGCGTTTTTCATAAAATTCGACTAAGATTTCATCTTAATTTTGTTCATTGGTACGTATCCAATCAAATTTGACTATAATTTCACATGGGCTTGGTTCATCGACGCGATTCCAATCAAATTTGACTAAAATTTCGTTTGAGTTAGGTTCGTCGGCGCGTTTTCAGTCAAATTTGACAAAAATTTCATATGACTTAGGCTCATTAGCGCAATTCCAATCAAATTTAACAAAAATTTCACCAGGGTTTCGTTCATTGGTGTGTATTAAATCAAATTTGACTAGAATTTCATCTGAATTTTGTTCGTCGTCGCATTTCCCATCAAATTTGACAAAAATTTCACATGAGTTTGGTTCACTGGCGCGTTTCCAGTCAAATTTAACTAAAATTTCACCGTGATTTAGTTCATTGGCGTGTTTCTAATCAAATTTGACTAAAATTTCATCAGAATTTTGTTCGTTGGTGCGTTTCTCATCAAATTCGACTAAGATTTCATCTGAATTTTGTTAATTGGTGCGTATCCGATCAAATTTGACAATAATTTCACATGAGTTTGGTTCATCGGCGGGATTCCAATCAAATTTGACTAAAATTTCACAAGAATTTTTTTAGTTAGAGCATTTCCAATCAAATTTGAATAAAATTTCATCCAAATTTTGTTCATTGGTGCGTTTTAAATAAAATTTGACTAAAATTTCACTTGAGTTTGGTTCATTGGCGTGTTTTCAATCAAATTTGAATAAAATTTCAAATGACTTTGGTTCATTGGCATAATTCCAATCAAATTTGACTAAAATTTCACATGAATTTTGTTAATTGGCGTGTATCAAATCAAATCTGACTAAAATTTCACCAGGGATACATTCATTGGCGTGTATCAAAAAAATTTAACTAGAATTTCATCTAAATTTTGTTTATTGGGGCGTTTCATATCAAATTTGACTAAAATTTCACAGTAATTTAGTTCTTTGGCGTGTTTCTAATTAAATTAGATAAAACTTCATCAGAATTTAGTTCGTTAGTGCTTTTTTCATCAAATTCGATTAAGACTTCATCTGCGTTTTGTTCATTGGCGCGTTTTCAATCAAATTTGACTAAAATTTTACATGATTTTGGTTTTTTGGCACATTACGAATCAAATTTAACTAAAATTTCATGCGGCTTTTCATTGGCGCATTTTCAATCAAATTTGACTAAAATTTTACTTAGATTTCGTTAATTGGGGTGTATCAAATCAAATTTGACTAAAATTTCACCAAGGTTTCGTTCATTGACGTGTAACAAATCAAAATTGACTAAAATTTCACCTGAGTTGTGTTCAATGGCACGTTTCCCATCAAATTTGACTAAGATTTCACATGAGTTTGGTTCGTTGGAGCGTTTTCAATCAAATTTGACTACAATTTCACATGGTGGTTCATTGGCATGATTCCAATCAAATTTGACCAAAATTTCACCAAGATTTTGTTCATTAGAGCATTTCCAATTAAATTTGCCTAAAATTTCATCTGAATTTTGTTTATTAGTGCGCTTCCAATCAAATTTGACTAAAATTTCATTTAGGTTTCGTTAGTTGAAGTGTATCAAATCAAATTTGACAAAAATTTAACTAAGGTTTCATTCATTGGCACGTATCAAATCAAATTTGACAAGAATTTCACCTAAATTTTGTTCGTTGGTGCGTTTCCCATCAAATTTGACTAAAATTTCATATGACTTCGATTCATTGGAGCAATTCCAATAAAATTGAACTAAAACTTCACTTGGGTTTCATTAATTGGCGTGTATGAAATCAAATTTCACTAAAATTTCACCAGGGCTTCATTCATTGGAGTGTATCAAATCAAATATTACTAGAATTTCATCTGAATTTTGTTTGTTGGCGTGTTTCCCATCAAATTCAGCTAAACTTTCACTTGGGCTTAGTTCATTGGCGCGTTTCCAATCAAATTTGACTAAAATTTCACCGTGATTTAGTTCATTGGCATCTTTCTAATCAAATTTGACTAACATTTGACTAGAATTTTTTTTGTTAGTGCATTACACATAGAATTCGACTAAATTTCATCTTGATTTTGTTCATTGGCACGTTTTTAATTAAATTTGACTAAAATTTCATATAATTTTGGTTCATTGGCACATTTCGAATCAAATTTGAGTCATGCGACTTTTCATTAACGCAATTCCAATCAAATTTGAATAAAATGTCACTTTGATTTCGTTTATAGACATGTATCAAATCAAATTTGACTAAAATTTTATCTGAATTGTGTTCGTTGGCGCGTTTTCCATCAAATTTGACAAAAATTTCACATGGCTTTGGTTCATTGGCACATTTCGAATCAAATTTGACTGTAATTTCATTTGAATTTCTTCTTGGCACGTTTCCAATCAAATTTGATTAAAATTTCACAAAGATTTGGTTCATTGGCGCGCTTCCAATCAAATTTGACTAAAACTTCACTGGGATTTTGTTCATTGGCATATTTCTAATGAAATTTGACTAAAATTTCACCAGAATTTTGTTCATTAGTGCGTTTTCAATCAAATTTGATTGGAATTTCATCTAAATTTTGATCATTGGCGCGTTTTCAATCAGATTTGACTAAAATATCACATGATTTTTCGTTCATTGGCGCGTTTTCAATCAAATTTGATTAAAATTTCACATGACTTTGGCTCATTGGCAAATATCGAATCAAATTTGACTACAATTTCATGCGTGTTTTTTGGTTGGCATGTTTCCAATCAAATTTGACTAAAATTTCACAAGGGTTTGGTTCATTGACGCGTTTCCAATCAAATTTGACTAGAATTTCACACGACTTTCGTTCATGGAACATTTTAAATCAAATTTGACAAAACTTTCATCTGAATTTTTTTCATTGGCGCGTTTTCAATCAAATTTGACTAAAATTTCACATGACTTTGGTTTATTGGCACATTTCGAATCAAATTTGACTAAAACTTCATGCGAGTTTTTCATTGGCACGTTTCTCATCAAATTTGACTAAAATTTCATAAGGGTTTGGTTCATCGACTTTCAACACTTGCAGCTGCCACAGGTAATATCAAAACCAAGGTGATCAGCTTATAAACCAATGGAAAACAACAAAAACTTTTAGTTTCAACCAACTTCCGAGCTATACAAGATATGCTATTGAGATTAAAGAGCTTCATCCATTCTCACAAGCATAAGAAACTTGTCAAGTTGAGGTCTAAGTAATAAAAGATCTTCATTATTGGAGACCAAAGGATAGAACTGAGCAAGATGTAGCAATTTAGCCTTATCAAAAGCTGCAAATGAATCTCTTGGACTTAAACACGAAATGCAACTAAAGAGCTCAATAGTTGTTTCTGGAAAACGATCATTCAACTCTTGCAAGATTAAGTCTATCACATGACAATACAAATCAACATAAAAATGATGATAATAAGTCACCTGCTGAGCTGCATGCCTAGGTTGACCTTTCACTACCACAATATTCTCCATATCGGGCACTAAAATATGTCTATCAACACAAAACTCAATCACCCTACTCAACAAAATATCCCAATCATTGTCTTTCGGGTTCTGCAATGCACACTTACACAAATTAAATAACCTCATAGCACTATGAATATCCTTATCCTTTTTCTGTAAGGCTTGTGAAAGATCGTCTATAATTGCAAGAATTTCAAACATAAAGTAGAGATTGAACACAAATTTAAAATCCTTATTTCTTGAAACTGACCAGTTTCACCTGAAAGTTTCCCGATATTAAGCCTTTCTAGAAAATTAGAATGATAACTTGTTCGATGAGCATCTATATGCTTACATGATGCACCAACCAAATTTACAATAATAGCAACCATGTTGAAAAATTCAGAAAGCATAAAATTTCTGCGTGACACAGTAACAACTGCCAACTGAAGTTGGTGAGCAAAACAATGAACATACATAGCATGTGGGTTCTTTCTTAGAATTAAAGCTTTCAATCCATTGAACTCACCTGACATATTACTTGCTCCATCATAACCTTGACCTCCCAGGTTAAATATGCTCAACCCATGTGTAGAAAATATTGCATCAATGGCATCCTTCAGTGATTGGACACAAGCATTGGTGACACGGGAAATGCCCCCAAAAATGCTACTTTACTTGCCCACTTTTATCAACAAACCTCAAAACAACTGTCATTTGTTCTTTCATAGAAATATCACAAGCCTCATCAACCAAAATTGAAAATAAAGAATCGCCTATGTCATTGACAATAGCCCTTGTCATCTCTACGGCAAAACAATTAACCAAATCTTTTTGGATGTTTGGTGAAGTCATTTGGTCTTTTCCAGGAGAATTACTAAATAATACTTCTTTAACTTCCTTTTAACGAGCTGCATACTAGTTCATTAGCTCAATTAGATTTCCTCTATTAAGAGACTCTTTCAATTCATCATGACCATGAAATAACAATCTTTGCATCAAGAGGAGTCTAGTACAATCTAGTACTGCAATCAACCTGGTCCTATAACTTTGTTGTTAACTGCTGCTTTGGCTAGAAATAACACAAGAGATACTTTGCTTTTGATTCATCAAATTGGTATACTTTACAAAAGCTTGATTATGAACGCTATCAAAGAGATAGATATGTTCTTTCAATGTCCTTTTGTGCTTCCAATCCCTATAGTCGATCTTAGTAAATATATGTCCACTCCCTTGACCTCCTCCTATCGAGTTTGAACATGTAGCAATGCAAACAATACGTTGCATCCTTTTCTATACGATATTCCAGCTATAAAATTCGAAGAACCATTCTTTTCAAAAACATCTATTATCATTTCTCATCGATCTTATTGGAAAATCATGCCCGTATGGTTGACAAGGACCCTTCTCCAAGTATGTTATCCTAACATCATCTCTAATATTATGATCATATGACTCGATAGCGGGCCATATCCGTGGATCAGATACAAGATCATCCACATTGAATTGAGCTCGACACTTCTTTGTATTATTCAATAACTCTTGTGCTCGACTAGAATCAATGGGGGGCCTAGATGCACAACTAGACCTCGAAGAATTGGGTATGGACTTCCGTTCGGTTGAAAAAAATCGTTTCATAATCTGCAAAATGCCTCAATTTATTTTTCAATTACAATTGATTAAAAAAATAACCAAGTACACGTGGGTTGAATTGAGCGGCCAATATCTTCTTAATTAAATTTTTTCACCTATCCTAATTTCCCATACGTAAATTTCCAGATCAATAATCATAACTCACAAAACATCAATTACTTATCATAAATCACAATTTACAAACATAAATTTCCAAATTAATAATCATTCCTCATCAAAACATAAATTACTTATCATAAATCACAATTCGTATATATAATTTCGTAAACATAAATTCCTAAATCAATAATCATAACTCATGATTAAAAGTAAATTACTTATCACAATTCATAAATTACAATTCGCAAACATAAATTTCCAAATGAATAAATCATTACATAATTAACATGAAGTTACTCAAATAACTCAATATTCAACATCAACAACTCCAAGTCAAGTAGACCGTTGGCACTTGGTTGCGGGCTTTGGGAATGATGCCTCTTCTTTAATGGAGTCTACGGTCTGCGTCAATGCCTAGAGCTAGGTCGTGTGGATTGGAAAAAGAGGAAGTGATAAAAAGGGTTTGACAATTTAGGGGAATTGGATTTGGGCATTTCACATTTGGATTCTTTGCTGCTTAGACGACTGAAAATGGTTTGATAAATTGGATAATTTTTTAATATAAGGTGACAATTGTGCTAAACAATAAGAGGCCCAAAATTCGCAACTTCACTGAAGCCCAAACAAAAAAAGGGCCTTTCATCTTCGTCTTCCTTCTACAAACTCCGACGCGGTTTGCAACTGTTGCAACGGTGAACTACCTGATTGCTAGTTGCTATCTGACGATTCTACAAATTCCAACAGAGCTAGCACTCGCGGTCGCGCCCCCTCGCCGAGTTCTGGCTCCACGCCGGTTAAAAATTATAAAGAATTGATAGAATATGAACAATATTTGAGAGAAATCTCTCCAAGGAGAAAATGCTTCTAGGGTTAAATACTCATCCCTAATTAGAGAAACCAAGTAACGCATTTTGAAAGCTCCAATTTGTTATTAACACTTGTTTAAAAACACGTTTAAGTAAGGATTCCGGAAGCTTTAAAAAATATCAAAACATGTGGAAGGGGGTCAATTACACGAATCAAGCTATTGGGCTAAGAATCTAGAAACCTAAATTACTTCATAATCTCCACTTTTGTTGAAATTTGAGACTACACCAAATTGCATTCAAGTTAGACCAATATAACTTCATACACTCACTTACCCCTTTTCAGAATACCAATAGTATTAAAGGTTCAAGAGACTTGAACACCCTTGAATTTATTTAAATGAATTACCTTCATCCAGCATCAGTTAGATTGTATTTAGTTAGCATATTTGTTGAATTTATCAGTAATCATGCTAAGAATTGAGAATCACAAAATAATAATTATTAAATCGAATTCATACCTGCGAGAGCCATAGTTGATATGAATAATAGTAGCAAGATCTTTCACTCCTTACTCCTCACAAAGTATTAGTCGTCAATGAAGCAAGCTAATAAAAACAATATGAAGAGGAGAGAGAACCTAGCTCTTATATAGGAAATTATTGAATCGTCCCATTACGACTGAAACTCTAATTAGGGTTTATTTTCGGTTTACATACTTAAAATTACCACATCATATTAAATACAACTCGTAAGGGGTAAAAGGCCAAACTGATCACTTAATATATTTGGCACAATCACATATATCATTATGAGCTATACATCTAGCATGTAAAATACACAATCAAATGTCAAGCCCATATTTGGAATTATTCCAACAATATTAACTAATCTATATCATATTTTCAATTACATCTCTAATAAAATTATATTTAACATCTATATATTTTGTTCTATAATGAAATGTAGGATTTTTACTACTTATAAAAAGGACTTTGATTATCTGTCCAAAGCTCCATCAATTTATCATTTTCATGGCATGCTTCCTGATACCACTTGTATTATCATATTTCATATTCATCAATTTATCCATCAGATCCCCAGTTTCGACTTTATCAGACTCGATAAATTTTTCTCCTATGGTATCCATAAGACTTTTGGTATTTTCATTATCAAGGATGGCACAGAATATAAAGTCGTCAAATATATTATTGTTATTGTAATTTAAACGGGTCAATTTTAAATAAAACTTTAATTATGGTAAAAATTGAAATTTTAGTGTCAAACCCTTTAAAATCCAATTTCAAAATTCAAATTTAATAAAAATTACTTCTTACCCCTAGATTTAAATTAAAATTAGGTCCTCCATTATTTAAAATTGCGTGGCGGGTCCTTATTTTAGAAAATTACAACAGAACCCCAATTTCTAATTGCAAACAGCGGCTTAAAACTTTTCAAATTACAACATGACCCCCATCTCCCTTCTTCAGCCCAATTTCACAGAATTTTTTTTTTTTTTTTTTGCTCGCTGCCGGCGCCGAGAGAATGCGAGGAGCCACGATGGGAGACAATCATCTATGCAAAAAATCGACAGCAAAAATGGCAGTGATTCAGTTGCCTCACACAAATTCAACAACAATTTATTTCCCAATCAACTCATCAAAAGGAAAAGAAAAAAGAGGAAAGCCGACAACAACAATATATAAAAAGGAGAGAAAGAATCGATAGCCTAGTTAATAGCCAACTCCCCCTTTGCCGGTAGCGATCTCGTTCCTTCTATACCAAGCATATTATGCAACACACAATTCATCAATTTCACATAATTGCATTAAATTAACGTGTGAAAATGGCAACTTTGGGGCCCAAATTGGATCCGAAGCTTCCTATGTCGGCGGTAAGGGACAGGAAAGGTCCAGAAGGCATTGATTCTAGTTGGGCTGCAGTGGTACGGGCCATATGGTGCAGATGGATTTTGCAGATTAGGGGAAGGCCATGGGTGGTTTTTTATTTCTTTTCTTATATTTATACAATGAATGTATAATACACGTATATGAACAGAACACGTGAATTCAAATTTATTTATTTATTTATTTATTTTTTTTTGTTTTTTTGTTTTTTTTGAACTTTGAAAACTTAAGAATTCCAAAAACTTGAATTGACGGGTAGCAGATTTAGAATTATTTAGTCAAAGAGAGAATATTGTTTTAATGACATAAATCTTAACATTAGGCTCTAATACTAATTGTTGAAGTTATTTGTAATCATGCTAAAAATCGAAAACCACAAAATAATAATTACTAGATCGATCGAAAGCCATAGTTGATATAAATAATATCAGTCGGATCTTCCTTTTCTTACCGCTCACAAAGTATTAGCCGTCAATGGGACAAGTTGATAAAAACAATATGGAGAGGAGAGGGGACCTAGCTTTTATATAGGAAATTATTGAGCCACCCCATTATAACTGAAACTCTAATTAGGGTTTATTTTTGGCCCACATACTTAAAATTACCACATCATATTAAATACAGCCCGTAAGGTTTAAAAGGCCAAATTGATCACTTAATAAATTTGGCCCAATCATAAATATCACTATGTGTCATACATCTAACTCGTAAAATAAACAATCAAATGTGAAGCTCATATTTAGAATTATTTCAACAATATTATCTAATCCAATATCATATTTTTAATTATGTCTCTAATAAAATGATATTTAACATCTATATATTTTGTTCTATAATGAAATGTAGGATTTTTATTACTTATAAAAAGGACTTTGATTATCTATCCCAAGCTCCATCTCATTTTCTATCAATCTTAGTTCTTATAACAAACTTTTAATCGCAGTTATCCTTTAACCAGCTTCAGAAGCAGCATTGTGTTATACTTCCATAGATAATAAGGCAACCATATTTTTAAAATTGTGATTTTCAACTGATACAAGTTTCATTTCTCTCAAATACATATATAGTAATAGATTTCCTATTATCTGAGGTTTCAACGAAATCAAAGTCTACATATGGCCTTTAAGATTAAGTCCATTTTATTTATTTTAAACACCAAACCTAAGTTTTGTGTTCCTTTCAAATACTTAATCAATATTTGTCGTTGTTTCCCAATGAATCTCACTTGAATTACTCATAAATCTATTCAAAACACTAACGTTATATGCAATATCGGGTCTAATACCTTACATAATATAGGTTGTAGATTTCACAGCTCTTGGGTTAAAAATAATTTTCCTTTAATTCTATCTCTTTTTATTTTTGTTCCTAATATATATCTAGAAGGACAAATATCTTCATTTCATAATTTGATTGTATCTTAGCTTCAATAAATTTAAGTGTAACAAAATTATGTCCAACTAAAAGCATATATTCAACAAATAAAGTAAATCCAAATATTTAGATTTCCATCCTTTTTATAATAAATTCAGAGATCATTGTTAGACCTCGCAAGGAAGTCCACGCATTTGACTAGCCAAGTGGAACATAAAATAGCATGCAAGGAGAAAATGGCCAAACTACCCCAATGCTTGTTAATAAAGATCTCAAGTTGTTCGTTAACTACAGGCTGTTAATAAGAAGCATACGGGCAAATAAATAAATCGTACTCTTAGTTAAATCAGTTAAGAAGCAACCAATAAGAAGTCACCATTTGAAACAATGCAGAAATGGCCAAATTATCCCAATGCATGAAGAGAAATCTATAAATACTCCCATGATTGAAGAAGAATGCATGGAATTCAAATACATCACTCTCAAATAGCTATTTTCCCTCTTATTTCTAGTTGAAGCATCTAGCTAGTGAATTTAGGAGGTGAAACTCATAGTTAGGTGAAAGGATTTTGTTGATTATATTCACATTTAATCTTCGATTGATACTAAAGTCTTTGGTAAAAGAAATAAAATAAATGTTTTTATCATCAACAAATTGACACTGTCTGTGAGAAACTTGAACAAAATAAACTACAAAATTATGTTATACTCAAAAGATATTTCTGACTTATGGAAGAGACTAATACTGGGGAAGGAAATCCAAAGGAAAAGTTGTTGCGGAAAGCCATAATTAGAGGATATAACAGCGATGATCTCCTAAACAACGATACTAATCCAAAACGACAACAGGAGGAAACACCGCTCAAATTGCCAGCCAACATTTCTCCGGCTCAATGCTATTGCTTAAAAAGAAACGTATCTAATGCCAAAATGATATACGAGATGGCTGAAAGCCTAAAAATGCTAACCATGAAAAATACATCACTAAACTCAAAAATTGAAAATCCAGAAAGGGGTTGGCAAGAGGGTTCAGGAGTAAACGGAGAAAAACATGCCACCTCTAACATCTCAATTTCTTGAAAAGGACTCAAGTTTTACTTAATCAGAAAATAAGATATTAAACACAAAAAAAATTATAACAATCATTTATTTATCGATAAAAATGTCCTTCGAAATAAAATAAAATAAAAAAGAAACATTTATTCCCAAACAGTAACCAATTATTTAAAAATCTTTTGAGAATATGAATTCCCCTTTTTTAAAATAAAAAGATCCCGCCACCAGCGATCGATTTCCAAATCCAAACTCCCGATCTCTAATTACCTGAAAAGGGAGAAAATTTAAAGGGTGAGATTTAAGAAAATCTTAATAAATGTGTGCAGTGAACAAGTAATTTTCATATCATACATATATGAGACACATGAACTACTCTGAACATAGGTGATAGTAATTCTTGTGCGTAGCGCTACTAAACTGTGGCCCTCTTAGCATAAATATATATGGTCCATGAAACGAATTCCAAAATTTAAAATACAAAATACAAGTTCACATAAACCACATGTAACATCACTTGCCTTGTAACTTGAATGGAATTTGATAAAAAGAGAGTGAAGTATTTGACTACTTAGAGCCCACTTATGATTTTGTGTGTGTGTAGGACAAATGAAATGACTTTTGATGTGTGAAAAAGGTGAATGCCGTGAGTGTATGTGTGAAAATAATTTAATATTGTCATAGATGGAAGAATGAAATCTTTCCTTATGTGAAAATGGGATTTTTCCTTATTGGCTCCATATTTATGGCATTTATGATTATTCTTACTATAATCTTGCACATTTAACATATATACATACATATATTTATGGCAATTACCTAAACTATTTTAGTCTCTCTCTCTCTCTCTCTCTCTCTCTCTCTCACACACACAAAAAATAATTATCTAGTCTAAATCATTATTCCAAAAACCAATTGATTTTCTAATTACGCATATGATTAATTCCTTTATATAGAATATAATTACGGTGGCAATCAAAGGCTTGAAAAAAGAAAGTGATCCTGTAAAAATTCAATTATGTCCTTAACTATGAATATCCAAGATTTGATCCCTAAATTATATAAACCAAACAATTGGGTCCTTAGATATTCAACTTCTCACTATAAGGTCCTAAATTCTAATATTAGCGACTATAACAAATTTTCGGGATTTTACACCTCCAATTCCTTTTGCGGCAAAAGTAACTATCTACAGGTCTCAAAGATCAGCGATAATCTGGAGAAGAAAAATAAAGAAGCAATATGAGGGTAAAAACGCACTAGGAAGATATATGGATAAGTTGAGTTCCTGCGATAGAAGTTTAACTCAAAACTACCATCAAGGAGAGTGGAGAGCTAGAAATTATGATGATGTGTCATGTGATGCCTCCCCAGCAAAACAGTATGAAGATCATCCAGTCAGATCATAAGAAATGGATGGTGACGATAAATGCATACTGTTTTCTAAGGAAATTAAGGAGGTACCGATGTCGAATGATTTCATTCACCTGATAATGAACAAAGACAATGGAAAAGGGGATCCTATGTACTATTTGTTCTAGTACAAGACGCAAATGAAGCAGAAGAAGGAAAGCCATGCACTGAAGTGCCATGGATTACACTTAACTCTAGATGGATCAGCTAAAATATGGTACAATAGATTACCACTAGGATCTAGTAGAAGCTGACCCGATGGAAACAAGCTTTCCTGGGAGCGTTATTGGGATACTTATCATGCGCAGTGAAAAATTTAAAATAGATTTCAATTCCTACCAAGGGACCCTATGTGTTTAGATAGAAATTGTACATTTCATTGATTCTACAAACTGTTTTGTAATTCTTGCTTTGATTATGGAAACTTCTTTGTTATTCTTTCACTCCAACAACCTTGATTTGCTATCCATGGCTGTTCAATTGTCCAGCCTCCAATGGAGATCCACACAGAAAATAAGAGTGTAGGATTAGAGTTTTCTTCTTATGCTAGCAAGAGGAATAAAGAAATCTCTACATATTTTGAAAATCCTAGTCACATTTATATAAGCTCAAACGGGCTTGACCTGATCCAGTTCAATATTTAATTAACTCATTTAATTAAATTCGATCCGTAAATTAATTAATTTGGGCATATAAATAAGCAACTCAATTAATTAATTTATCCAATACTTGTTAAATTAATTAATTGACAAATCATAATCTTTCAGTTCTCCTTTTGTGTGCGAACCATCAGGTTTTCGATCACGATGCCTAACGATGTGAAATATTATTTTGATCTAATTAAAATTGATAAATTAAAACACCCTTTTAATTTATCATCAATTCACACTCACTATCTCAGATTGATATCTAGCAATGTGTTAGGGCAATACATGTGATGAAAAATATCTCGTGGTATGATAAAATCAAACTCGTTCGTTTTCTGTGAAACTATAATCCCTTCGTCAATATGATCCGATCAATTATGAAATATGGAAGTGTGTTAATCTCGGTTATCAATCATATCTTTCATCGCACTATTAAGTCAATATAACTCGAAAATTCATTGCACAAGCTCCAACCACGTAACTGAATGATATACAATAAGAAGAAGGCAGTGTCGCTAAAGAGCTGCTTCTTTCTTAAAGATAACAAACGTACTGATCATAACCTTAAACCCCTAGATTATTTGTCCACAATATGTAACCCTTTACCCCTTTTCCCATATCTTAGAAAGGCATACCTTATAGATTTTGGATCAAATTTTGATTTAGTTTGATGTGCATGGGCTATACATCCAAAAAGAAAAAAAAAATACAGATGGGAATAATAAGGAACTAATCCTGTCTAAAATTGTTGAGGTATCTTATAATCTAAGGCACTAGAAGGACAAATTAATCAAATACCAAGTTTTCACAGTTTTTTTTCCCAAAATAGCTTTGGTATGCCAAAGTTAATTAACATACATCTGGTTCTTCCCAAGATTGTCATATTCAATTATTCATTCGTTCAACTATACGATTCTGCTTGGGAGTATAGGTCATTGTTCTATGCCTAAAAATACCACTTCTGCTACAATACTAATCAAATTCAATATTATAGAACTCAAGCCCATTGTCAGTTTTAAGTATTTTTATTTTATTACTAGTTTAATTTTCTATTAATTCTTTCCACTGTCTAAGGTTGTAAAAGTTTTTTACTTTGATTTATTAGGAAAATCCACTTTCCTTGAAAAATCATAAATGGTAAAAATAGTATTTATACCAAGGCCTCATAAATAACTATGAATGTATTCAATTATTTCTGGTGGTTTATGCATACTAGTTATAAATGGTAATCTATTATGCTTTCCCAATATGTAATGTTTTGAAAAAGTCAATTTTTGTATATATTGTCTCTTTTAAAAACTCCTTATTTTGAAAAAATTTACAGGCCTTTTCACTAAGATGGTCTAACCTTTTATGCCATAAATCTGATTTAATCACTAAGTTCCCAATATCTTTTGGAAGAACATGTTCAGAATTTATTACATAGATTATATTTATTTTTGGTGTAATGACAATCAATATCTAATTTTTCTTTATATTAGTATATTTATTTTTAATTTATACTTCATAATCCTTATCATCTAATACTCCTAAAGAGCTCAGATTTCTTCTCAATGCTGGAAAATATCTAATTTTCTTTAAGGTCATTAGATGATTGCCTTGTAACCTCATAACAATGTTGACAATGCCTTTAGCTTAGCAGCTATCATTGTTTATTCAATTTTACAAGTTATCTATTTAAACTGAAAAAATTAGTAACCGATTTTATTAGAACACTTACAAAATATGCAGTCTGAATTAAGAATCCATTCTAGATTATTTCTCTCCATAAGAAGAAACATACGCTGCACTCATATTGATTTCTTTTTCCCTAAAACCAGTACAAGAATATTCATTCTCATTTTGCGAATCATTCTATAGACCAGATTTTTTTAAAGAAATCCTTCATTAAGTGGCCTAATTAGTCACAATAATAACATTTCTCGTTCTTTGTCCTTCCTTCATTATTACATTTCTTATCTTCCCCTTATTATTTGACCATCCCTTTTTACTATAGTTTTTATCTTTATTTTGATTATTGTTACTATAAATATAATTACTCTTACCTTTTACATATCATTTTGAATTAGTGCTTAAATTCTCAATATTTCACACTTCTTTTTGTTCAATTTTAAGTTTTAAAAGAGAATTGTGAATAATCTCAACGGTTAAGTTTTCTCATGGTGCATTCATCAGATATTTTCGCACCTAACCTTCTAACTTAGCGCTAAGTTCAAACTTAAAACTAAAGAATTGTCTCTAGAGAAACCATTTATTTTGTAGGGTTTTAGTAAAGTATAACTTTTCAAGAGTTGTCCACAGAAAATGACAGCATCAATATAAAAAAATAATAATAATAATAATAATAATAATAAAAACCTTCAACCTTAGAAGTCGTTCTAGTTGTAAGTGTAGTGGTATCGATTATGTTATCTAAGTACATCAAGTTATCATAAATGTCTTTGATTGTGAACTAATTACAAAAATCACACATAGCAAGATAAAATCATAAAAAGGGTAATTTATTCTTCACAGTTGTGCCAATTATTTTTAAAAAAACCTTGCTTACACTCAGTCTACAGAAATATAAAATATCTACATTAAAAAAAAAAAAAAAATCCACCAAACATCTTTAACTATTTACCATGATATCACAAATATTTCAGATAAAATACGTACACATAAATATTTTCAAGTGTACAACAGTTCATTTAAGAATTTACCAGTCACATAGACGAGACTGTACACGAAACAGTAAAACAGCACACACTAAGAAACAATTAATTTATATTGACTTTTCGTTTGACCGTACTCTTATTCCCTCATATTCTAGGACTAGGATTCTCTTTTTGTAGGAGATTTTGTTGAATTGATAATTTAACACCGAAATTAAACCAAAAAGGAATTGTTACAAGGACTGAGATCTCAAAAGAAAATACAAGAATACTATAGCTGTAAAAGTTCAAATCCAAGAAGTTTCTTGAAGAACATTAATAGATCACTACAGATCTAGGATTCATCGGTCATTAATTGTCACAAATGGAAGAACGAGAACCATAGTGGTCTTAACTGATTCTTACACCACCGTTAGTCCTAGTATTGGACTCAACTAACATCAAGAACAAAAGATTTAATAACAAAATACTAAATAATACAAGATTTTTTTTTGCCTAAGCCCCAATGGTTCGGTGATCTTTTCAGATACCTAGTCCCAATTTGAACATTCATTAAGGATTATGCTCAAATCCACTAGCACAATCTCAAATTACATGGCAAAGGTCAGAATACAATAGTTCTCAACATAGAGAACACGAAGAAGTCTTTATACAAGCTTAAATATAGAGCTAAGCTTAATCTGTACAGCTATTTGTTGTTATCTTTGAATGCTAAATCACTTCCTTCCCTTTATGTTTCTGTGCTTGAGATCGATGTCACTTTATGTTTCAAAGATGAGCATCTTAGATTATTTTGTACCCTGAAAATTGTGATCATGTTATCGCACAAGCAGTCAACATTCTAGTTCTGTTCCTCAGACAATTTTTTTCTTGGATCCAAAATTTGTTAGTTTGGCTCAACAAATAAAATATTTATCTTTAGAAATGTCACTTTTTTATGATTATATTCTTGCACATAATCAAATGAGCATATTTTGGTAGGGATGCACACTGACCACACCATCACCACGCCAATTTAACATTATGGGCTCTCAAGAATCAAGATCCCCACTACTATGTGCTGAGTGAAAGTTTGAAAAGATAATTGCATCTCTCAGTAAAAGCAAACACACTGATAAAAAGCTTATTGAGGATTGTGATTTTTGTTCCTTTCTCTTACTTTCAAGACTGACTGATGTTCTTTTGGTTTTTCTTTATCTTTCCAAAGGATTTACTATGCATGCTTTGTTCAACTTTTTGTCTTTCTGATACAACCTTTGGTACCATTATTTGGGATAAACAATATTTTGAATAATGATTTTTTGGAGAATGTGTGGTTAAAAATTATAGAAAAGTTTTAGTTTATGTGCAGAATATCTTTATTGTTTGAATGTGTTGTTGAAAATTTATGCGTTGGAAAAAGAGTTTTCAAATAATGGTTGTCAAACACGAGCTTAATTTATTTGATTTTATATGAGATTCAAATTATAGTTTTGAACGATGAATCTCAAGTCCGATAAAGGAGGAGGAGGATTGTTGTAGGTGGACAACCACCATAAAACTTTATCATGTATTTTGATACGAGTCTTTCAAGTTGCTAAGTAAGTCAGAAGATTAGGATCAATTCACTTTTGATCAATCCTTTTGGGTCATTAACTCTCCTTGAGAAAAGTTTTGGATGACCATTTTCCTTGCCTAATTATACAACTCAAAATATTAAGGATCCGTTATAAATTAATTTTTTTTGCAAAATATATGGTTAAAAAGTATGGAAATGTAATCCACGAACAAAATTATTTTATTCATAAAAATATGTGGCGGAAAATAAGTTTGAAGCAAAAAAGTGTTTTAAAAAATTTGTACCCAAAGGGGCTAATTTTATGCTAAAAAACTAGGTTTTCAATGCTGTTCAAGTTTTCTCGTTTACTTTATTCTTGTAGATGTTTTCCTAAATCTCAAAATAATAATAGCCCCATGTGGTGGTAGACCTTGAAAATGCCAAAATATTTGGTTGTCTTGGTCCCAACATCATCTTATTTTATTAAATTTTACCTTAATTGCAGTAGGGTTAGGTTTAGGACAACTCATTTTGCTTAGCCATGCACATGGCTTTATCACAATGGTAATGAAGAAAACAAATTTATAAAACCTACTCATCATACTAAAGAAAGCATTAACAAAGAATTTGTGCTCCAATGGTGCATAGCACCATTTTTAGTACAAAATCATTCAATAACATTACAAATAATTATGATATCATAAAACCATTGTAACCCTTTTTCTTTTCTTTTTTTAAATCTTGTTTTTCTTTTCTTTTTTTAAATCTTGTCTAGTTGTGCGTAACATTTGCCAAGAGAGACGTAATATCTATTATAAAGTGGGATAATATTAACGTAATTAACTCGAAGAACGTTAGATGTAGTTTAATAAATTGTAATACGAACAAAAATAAAAAACTAGAAAACAAAAGTCTAAGAATGCAGAAAGATGTGAATACAAATACACAAGTTTCCAATCAAGAAAAGGACGTGACGAAGAAGAAACCATGTGAACTTGACCTCATCAGAGGTATAGAATCTCACTGAAACAAAGATTCGAAAAATGGCTATAAGGAAAGAAACAAACAATGCATTTAAAGAATAATGTAGTTTCATGCTAAAGACATGGGAGGCTTAATTATTAATTAGAAAGACAGCATTAGATTCTGCTTTACTTACTATATTCCATTCTTCTGACTTTTCCTTTCTTTATTATTGCTTTCTCCATTCCTTTGGTTTCTGCTTTCACTTTCTACTTATTTAATTATTATTTTATGCATTGCCACTTAGATTATTCAATCCTGCTTGAAATACACACACAGTGTGGACCATCACAATGTTTTTTTTATTGCATGTGGGGCCCACCTACTACGGTGAAGGACCTAGCAAGCCCCTATGAAATTAATCTCTATCCCTGTACTCAGATATTTATTCTAGATCATTTACTTGGGGGTGACAGCCAAGAATCTTGAAAACCCTCGGAAAATCGTTTTACTTCGGACTTGTTATTTGTACATTAATTTTTACATAAAAAATTACATAATGTCAACTTGTTTTATTGTCTATGCCCCCATTTGGAGGCAATTTTTCATTCCAAAAAATCAATTTTTCGATTGTTATTTCACTATTTCAAGCATCATTTTACTTCAATCACATATAAGATCCACTTTTCTCTCTAACAATCAAAAAATCAACTTTCATTATCGCTACCGAGCAGGCCCTATAACTATTGAGGCATGCTCAAGTGTTGGAGCCCTTCTATGCTAGGACATTTCTAATATTCAAGAGTTGCTCTTCGCCACTTGGAGGCAATTTTTCATTCCAAAAAATCAATTTTTCGATTGTTATTTCACTATTTCAAGCATCATTTTACTTCAATCACATATGAGATCCACTTTTCTCTCTAACAATCAAAAAATCAACTTTCATTATCGCTACCGAGCAGGCCCTATAACTATTGAGGCATGCTCAAGTGTTGGAGCCCTTCTATGCTAGGACATTTCTAATATTCAAGATTTGCTCTTCGCCATGCGGGTTTTTCATCCTTCAATAAATCTAGCAATGAACCGAATAGATCAATGACTATAGTAGATCTAGCAATGAATTAAATCAAATAGAAGAGATGATTCATGCAATGTGCAAAAATTAGAGAGAATCACAAGCTAAATGGCTTGTTAGACAAACAGGAAGTGAAAATGAAGGGATTACAGTAAGCAACAATATCCAAAAGAGTCCCAAATCGGAAGCCGGAGAAAAGGAATCCGGTTAAACAATCAAAACTTGGAGAAGAAACTAAAACATGTAGCTAGAGGTAAAAAATTTACGAAAACAACTTGAGCAAAAGAATTATAACAATGATCTGAATTCTCCATACTAAATACCAAACCGGATTCTTCTTCGCCGGAGATGCCATTGCGAATGCATCGAACCCCGGACCTCTACGAGTTATTTGAAGTCATCCTGATCTCCAGAAGGGCTTCTAACCAGCTCCAATATTTTAACAACTTCGGCCATGTCTGGCCGGTTTGAAGGCACTTGTGATGTACAGATTAAGCCCAATTTCATCACTGGAATTGCCGCCTCAGCTGGAAATTTCCCTTGCAGCCTAGCATCAACACATTCCTCTACCTTGCCCTCTTCCAATGCTCCTCTGACCATGTCACAAAGCACTACCACATCATCCTCCATGTACTCAACAGGCCTCTTCCCAGTAACTACCTCAAGAGCCAAAACCCCAAAACCATACACATCACATTTTTCCGTTATCTTAACGGTTCTGCATGCAAATTCAGGTGCCATATAACCGAGGGCACTCTGAATCTTGCTGCTCAAAACATAACGATCCAACATAGGTAACAACCTCGCTAAACCATAATCAGCAATCTTAGGTTCACCAGAGCTGTCAATCAAGATATTGCTTGATTTTAAGTTGTAGTGGATTATGTTCATTTGGTGCAAATGAGCCAAACCTTTAGCTGCACCCAGAATAATATTGAACCTCTCGTTCCAATGGAGAGTTTTCCCACCGGATCCTTCATGGAGGTGCTTGTACAAATCTCCACCAGAAACAAATTCATATATAAGAAGCTGTAGCGATGAAGTCCAGTAATAACCTTCAAGTGCCACAAGATTACCATGATGGACTTTCCCCAAGTTTTTAACTTCCCTTTCAAAGTCTTGTTGGGACTTGACAAGACTTGAAACAGTGAGTTTCTTGATAGCAACTGAACGCCCGTCTTTAAGCATAGTACGGTAGACAGCTCCAAATCCTCCACGCCCGAGTTCACAATCCTTGTTAAGCAGAGCATGTGCCCCTGTGCTAAAGTCAGGTTCGCCTGAAAACATGACAAGCTTCCCAGAATTGCCATCTGTGGTAGGTGACTGGCTAAAGTCATTGCCACCAAAATAAGCATGGGCTGCTGCCGATCGAGATGTGGAGGCAGTTACACGAAGATTAAGCACGGTGATTGCAATGACACCAATGAAAATTGAAGCAGCTGCACCAATGGCAATGAGGGTTGAAGTGCTTAGGATTTTATTTCCATGATGAAAGCTTTGGGAGAATGTACCAGGGGTGGCGTCTGTTGAGTTGGGATTTAGCACAAGTGGCTTGGGAAGGACAGTAAGGCAACTTTTATTGACTGGCGACCCACAAAGGGACGGATTGTCAGAGACGGCAGAGGGAGCTATGGTGTTGAAAAAACCACCAGCAGGTAATTCACCATTTAGCTGGTTGTGTGATATGTTAAATGACTGCAGGTGGACAAGATTTGCCAGCTGCTTTGGTATGTTTCCTGTAAGATTGTTGAAAGAAAAGTCGACAATCTGAAGGTAAGCAAGTTTTGCGAGGGATGTAGGAATGGAGCCACTTATTTCATTATTTGCCAGGGACCTGAAAAATTCAGTAAAAGCCAAAAAGAGCTCAATTAGAATGGCAGTGCGAAACAAGGAGTTGCCCAAAATTACAGACCAATCAACTGTTCAGAAAGAACATTTTGTTGCAGTTGTTTTCTTTCTGTGAACAGTGTGCACCTACAAAATGTTATCCAAATTACTCAACAGACTACAAATACATATCGACCCATTAAATACCAAATGCATTTAATTCTACATGCCTTGACTTGAATCAAAACCAACCTATTTGATATCTTCTAGATTAAACATTTCATCAACTCTTGCAATCAAAAAATTTCCCACAAAAGGATGGCTAAGAACCTTAACAAATTTGAGGCAAATGATGCAACTGAATTAGAAATCGACATTTGAGCATAAAATTCAATAGCCAACATGCTCAAAAAAAAATACTAGTTTTTCTCAGAATCCCATGAAACCATTTTGCAGGTTGCATGGTTGTCACATAAAAATTGCAAAAAGAAAGTGAGAAAAATGCAAAAAGGAAGCCAAAATAAGTCATAAAGCCTGGGGATATCTTACAAGGACATCAGTGAAGAGCAGTTCCCAATTGAATTGGGAATGTTGCCTCCCAATGAGTTTTTCTCTAGTGTCAATTCCTTAAGAGATATAGCACTTCCAATTTCCAAAGGGATACTAGTATTTAACTGATTTTCGCTCAAATCAAGAATTTCCAAGGTCTTCAATTGTCCAATATTTGCAGGAATGCTGCCTAAAAATGAGTTTCTTGACATATTCAATAACTGCAACCCGCTACAGTCCCCAACAGCTGATGGAATTTCACCAGATAACTTATTCTGTGAGACATCCAAAATCACAAGCTTTCTACGAGAGTTCTCTGTCGATGAAGCAAGAACACTGTCCATGCTCCCACTTAATCCATTATCCGAAAACAGAACTTGTTGTAAGCCCAGTTTCAATACCCAAGAAGGAAGATCACCAGTCAGGGAATTATGGCTGATATCCAAAACCAGAAGGTTAAGGCAATTGCTCAAGGACTCGGGCATGATTCCAGTAAGGCCATTCTTGGATACATTTAGAACCTTCAACGACTGAAGCTTCCCAATAGCATCAGGAATTTGACCACTGAAGTTATTTTCAGAAAGATCCAAGGTTTCAAGGCTTCTCATTTCTCCGATCCATTCAGGCAGCTCCCCGGTAAATCCATTTTTACATAAAACCAGGGCATTACACAGGGCAAGCTTCTGCATTGTGCTTGGAAGTCCTCCATAAAGAGAATTTTCACTCAAATCAACCGACCTCAGAAATAAACAATCCCCAATTCCATCAGGAACACCACCAGTAAATTGATTCTTCCTCAAACTTATGCCTCTCAAATTGCTCAAGCCACCAATGCCCTGAATCTCACCCTCCAACAAATTATCAGACAAATCAAGCGACCTAAGCCCCTGCAAAGACCAAAGCCCCGAAGGCAACAGTCCTGAAAACTGATTGCCTGAAAAGTTCAGCAAAATGACAGTTGAGCACGAGCCCAAACTCTCAGGAATTTGCCCTGAAAACTTGTTTTTAGCCAAAGATATTGATTGTAAAGATCCACATTGCCTAAAAAACTCACTCTCAATTGGCCCGGAGAAACTATTCTCACTTAAGTCCAGGACCCTTAAATTAGAAAGCAGGGAAAAGCTGAGGCTTATGGGTCCCGTAAGATTGTTTCTTACAAGCGAAAGCTTTCGGAGAAACTGCAGTTGAAGGAGGCCTCTACCTAATTTCCCTGAAAGCCCAAAGCCATCAAGAACAAGGTCAGAGACTCTATTGGATCTAGGGTTGCACTTAACCCCAACCCAATTATTACAAGGACTCTCATCATCTTCATTCCAAGAACTTAACTTCCCTTCGGGATCTTGAATGTCAGCCTTGAACACAATCAACCCAAGAACATCATCATTTAAAGAAGGGCTCAAAGATTTCACCCAACTTGATGAGGACAAACAAACGAAAAACAGAATAATGACTAGAATTATTCTCATTTTCAAGAAAGAAATGAAAAACGCGTACAATATTTAAGGCATTCTCTGGTTTGACGACGCTAAAGCCAAATTTTTCTTCGTTTTGGGAACGAAATGACGGATTCTTGAACACTTTCAAAACCTCAACAACGAAACGCTACTGCATAAACCCATAAAAACTGACAAAAAAATGTATACATACAAATAAGTGGCGTATCAGATTTTGCCTCTTTAAACGGCTAGAAATTACAATCACCAGAAAAGTAAGAAAAACCTCAAAAAATTAAAGCCAAAACCCGTAAAGAACCCAATCGAACACCTCATTTAGCAAGAAAACACCCAAAAAGATAATATAATCTCTGTAACCCCGTACAGTCAAGCAAAACCCATAAAGAAAGGAATAATGGGGGACAGAGTAAGGGATTTTAAAGAGAACCGTTGCTTTAGACTTGAAGTGAATAAGAAGAAACGAGTATTCAATCTGCCACTGCCTGTGAAAATGTGAGCTCAAGAGTGAAAAGCTTCACGAGAACATTCTTATGTAGATTTTCTCAGCTGAGGTGAAAAAATGGAATTGAGTCATCGGAAAGCGAGGTCGCCGGAGACAAAGGGTCAGTCATGCTCTCCGTCTCTCTCTAAAATCTCTCACCACTTACTTTTGTGTCCGAGAGAAACGTTTATGGGGTATTTTTATAAGGGCATTTGTAAGGATGTCCAATTTTAGATATGTTAATTAAAAAATATCTATTTTTGATAATTTTTGTAAAAATGGTTAAATTTAATATCAAATTCTCTATTTTATCCTTAATGAAAGAATAAATAATTTTATATTGTAAATGTCAAATCACAATTAATGCTAGGCACAGAAATGTCGAGAACAACATTTAAAGTGTAGAGAAATGTCATGTTCGGAATGAAATGTCATTCTAAACATTAATATGTCGAAAACAACGTTTGAAATGTCGAGAACATTTAATATTGTGATTTTACATTTGTACTTTTAAAATAAAAAAGGATTCAAATATCGAGAACGATACTTGAAATGTCGAAAACATCATTTTAACGCAGTTTCTCATGGAAGCTACTTAGGGGTACTCTCGTCCAAATAATTGCAAAAAATGGACATTGAAAAATTTTGGACATTTTTACAAATAACTATGTCAAAATGGACATTTTTTGTAATTTCCTTTTTTTTTTTTATAAATGGCCAAAGAAATCATTCACAAACCTTTTAGGTTCAACTTAATATTAAAAAAAATTTCGAGGCATTTTTTATGTTAAAATGTTCAATTTATCCTTGTACATATTGTTTAAATATTCCAAATGCCCTTAATATATAATAACCAAAATGCTCATTTTTCAAATTATAACATCTAGTTTTCTTTTTTGAAATTCCAGCTTCTTCTTCTTCTTCAGTTTATCTACAATCCTCTACTTCTTCATTCTTTTCACTTTTCTAGTTTTACTCGAAGTATAAAGAAACATATTCAAACAACGAACCCTTATATTTCTACATTTTATATTGGTAAGATAATCTTCTCACTTGTAGTTATTTTTTATCTTTTATTTTTTTATTTGTACATATATTCATTGTCATTTCTATTTATTTAAGAATTTGAATTCATTTTTCAATCTCAAGTGGCTTTGAAAAGCAAAATCTTGTATATTTTAGTTGCAGGATCGAAATTGACGTTTTTAAATGACAGAATAGTCGTTTAAAACAATCATAGAAACGACTGCAATCACTTTAGATTACAATAATTGATTAATTATAGCTATGGACTCAATAACATGGATTGCTATATTTTATTTTGGTGATTTTATTAATGATGATGAAGGAAAATGAATATGGAAACCAAGCGGGGTGATGAAATGGTGGAAGGAGTTCCAATATTTTCAAATACTTCATATTATGATCTATATTGTGAAGTGCTAAACATTTGCAAAGTTGATTCATCTTCACATGAAATTGAGATGAGATTTCTTCTACCTTGAAATGGACAGTTTTCAGTTCCAATTAAAATTATTTTAGATAGACAAGTGCACTGGTTGCTATCTCTCAACAAATAGAAATTCTCATTATCTAATTTGTGTAACTCTTGTGACCAAAGATTGAGTTGACCATCCACGAGAAGAAGAAAATGAATCG
>NW_019268088.1:146541-182121 GCF_002742605.1 Olea europaea var. sylvestris
AACATTTGCCAAGAGAGACGTAATATCTATTATAAAGTGGGATAATATTAACGTAATTAACTCGAAGAACGTTAGATGTAGTTTAATAAATTGTAATACGAACAAAAATAAAAAACTAGAAAACAAAAGTCTAAGAATGCAGAAAGATGTGAATACAAATACACAAGTTTCCAATCAAGAAAAGGACGTGACGAAGAAGAAACCATGTGAACTTGACCTCATCAGAGGTATAGAATCTCACTGAAACAAAGATTCGAAAAATGGCTATAAGGAAAGAAACAAACAATGCATTTAAAGAATAATGTAGTTTCATGCTAAAGACATGGGAGGCTTAATTATTAATTAGAAAGACAGCATTAGATTCTGCTTTACTTACTATATTCCATTCTTCTGACTTTTCCTTTCTTTATTATTGCTTTCTCCATTCCTTTGGTTTCTGCTTTCACTTTCTACTTATTTAATTATTATTTTATGCATTGCCACTTAGATTATTCAATCCTGCTTGAAATACACACACAGTGGGGACCATCACAATGTTTTTTTTATTGCATGTGGGGCCCACCTACTACGGTGAAGGACCTAGCAAGCCCCTATGAAATTAATCTCTATCCCTGTACTCAGATATTTATTCTAGATCATTTACTTGGGGGTGACAGCCAAGAATCTTGAAAACCCTCGGAAAATCGTTTTACTTCGGACTTGTTATTTGTACATTAATTTTTACATAAAAAATTACATAATGTCAACTTGTTTTATTGTCTATGCCCCCATTTGGAGGCAATTTTTCATTCCAAAAAATCAATTTTTCGATTGTTATTTCACTATTTCAAGCATCATTTTACTTCAATCACATATGAGATCCACTTTTCTCTCTAACAATCAAAAAATCAACTTTCATTATCGCTACCGAGCAGGCCCTATAACTATTGAGGCATGCTCAAGTGTTGGAGCCCTTCTATGCTAGGACATTTCTAATATTCAAGATTTGCTCTTCGCCATGCGGGTTTTTCATCCTTCAATAAATCTAGCAATGAACCGAATAGATCAATGACTATAGTAGATCTAGCAATGAATTAAATCAAATAGAAGAGATGATTCATGCAATGTGCAAAAATTAGAGAGAATCACAAGCTAAATGGCTTGTTAGACAAACAGGAAGTGAAAATGAAGGGATTACAGTAAGCAACAATATCCAAAAGAGTCCCAAATCGGAAGCTGCGGGTTTTTCATCCTTCAATAAATCTAGCAATGAACCGAATAGATCAATGACTATAGTAGATCTAGCAATGAATTAAATCAAATAGAAGAGATGATTCATGCAATGTGCAAAAATTAGAGAGAATCACAAGCTAAATGGCTTGTTAGACAAACAGGAAGTGAAAATGAAGGGATTACAGTAAGCAACAATATCCAAAAGAGTCCCAAATCGGAAGCCGGAGAAAAGGAATCCGGTTAAACAATCAAAACTTGGAGAAGAAACTAAAACATGTAGCTAGAGGTAAAAAATTTACGAAAACAACTTGAGCAAAAGAATTATAACAATGATCTGAATTCTCCATACTAAATACCAAACCGGATTCTTCTTCGCCGGAGATGCCATTGCGAATGCATCGAACCCCGGACCTCTACGAGTTATTTGAAGTCATCCTGATCTTCAGAAGGGCTTCTAATCAGCTCCAATATTTTAACAACTTCGGCCATGTCTGGCCGGTTTGAAGGCACTTGTGATGTACAGATTAAGCCCAATTTCATCACTGGAATTGCCGCCTCAGCTGGAAATTTCCCTTGCAGCCTAGCATCAACACATTCCTCTACCTTGCCCTCTTCCAATGCTCCTCTGACCATGTCACAAAGCACTACCACATCATCCTCCATGTACTCAACAGGCCTCTTCCCAGTAACTACCTCAAGAGCCAAAACCCCAAAACCATACACATCACATTTTTCCGTTATCTTAACGGTTCTGCATGCAAATTCAGGTGCCATATAACCGAGGGCACTCTGAATCTTGCTGCTCAAAACATAACGATCCAACATAGGTAACAACCTCGCTAAACCATAATCAGCAATCTTAGGTTCACCAGAGCTGTCAATCAAGATATTGCTTGATTTTAAGTTGTAGTGGATTATGTTCATTTGGTGCAAATGAGCCAAACCTTTAGCTGCACCCAGAATAATATTGAACCTCTCGTTCCAATGGAGAGTTTTCCCACCGGATCCTTCATGGAGGTGCTTGTACAAATCTCCACCAGAAACAAATTCATATATAAGAAGCTGTAGCGATGAAGTCCAGTAATAACCTTCAAGTGCCACAAGATTACCATGATGGACTTTCCCCAAGTTTTTAACTTCCCTTTCAAAGTCTTCTTGGGACTTGACAAGACTTGAAACAGTGAGTTTCTTGATAGCAACTGAACGCCCGTCTTTAAGCATAGTACGGTAGACAGCTCCAAATCCTCCACGCCCGAGTTCACAATCCTTGTTAAGCAGAGCATGTGCCCCTGTGCTAAAGTCAGGTTCGCCTGAAAACATGACAAGCTTCCCAGAATTGCCATCTGTGGTAGGTGACTGGCTAAAGTCATTGCCACCAAAATAAGCATGGGCTGCTGCCGATCGAGATGTGGAGGCAGTTACACGAAGATTAAGCACGGTGATTGCAATGACACCAATGAAAATTGAAGCAGCTGCACCAATGGCAATGAGGGTTGAAGTGCTTAGGATTTTATTTCCATGATGAAAGCTTTGGGAGAATGTACCAGGGGTGGCGTCTGTTGAGTTGGGATTTAGCACAAGTGGCTTGGGAAGGACAGTAAGGCAACTTTTATTGACTGGCGACCCACAAAGGGACGGATTGTCAGAGACGGCAGAGGGAGCTATGGTGTTGAAAAAACCACCAGCAGGTAATTCACCATTTAGCTGGTTGTGTGATATGTTAAATGACTGCAGGTGGACAAGATTTGCCAGCTGCTTTGGTATGTTTCCTGTAAGATTGTTGAAAGAAAAGTCGACAATCTGAAGGTAAGCAAGTTTTGCGAGGGATGTAGGAATGGAGCCACTTATTTCATTATTTGCCAGGGACCTGAAAAATTCAGTAAAAGCCAAAAAGAGCTCAATTAGAATGGCAGTGCGAAACAAGGAGTTGCCCAAAATTACAGACCAATCAACTGTTCAGAAAGAACATTTTGTTGCAGTTGTTTTCTTTCTGTGAACAGTGTGCACCTACAAAATGTTATCCAAATTACTCAACAGACTACAAATACATATCGACCCATTAAATACCAAATGCATTTAATTCTACATGCCTTGACTTGAATCAAAACCAACCTATTTGATATCTTCTAGATTAAACATTTCATCAACTCTTGCAATCAAAAAATTTCCCACAAAAGGATGGCTAAGAACCTTAACAAATTTGAGGCAAATGATGCAACTGAATTAGAAATCGACATTTGAGCATAAAATTCAATAGCCAACATGCTCAAAAAAAAATACTAGTTTTTCTCAGAATCCCATGAAACCATTTTGCAGGTTGCATGGTTGTCACATAAAAATTGCAAAAAGAAAGTGAGAAAAATGCAAAAAGGAAGCCAAAATAAGTCATAAAGCCTGGGGATATCTTACAAGGACATCAGTGAAGAGCAGTTCCCAATTGAATTGGGAATGTTGCCTCCCAATGAGTTTTTCTCTAGTGTCAATTCCTTAAGAGATATAGCACTTCCAATTTCCAAAGGGATACTAGTATTTAACTGATTTTCGCTCAAATCAAGAATTTCCAAGGTCTTCAATTGTCCAATATTTGCAGGAATGCTGCCTAAAAATGAGTTTCTTGACATATTCAATAACTGCAACCCGCTACAGTCCCCAACAGCTGATGGAATTTCACCAGATAACTTATTCTGTGAGACATCCAAAATCACAAGCTTTCTACGAGAGTTCTCTGTCGATGAAGCAAGAACACTGTCCATGCTCCCACTTAATCCATTATCCGAAAACAGAACTTGTTGTAAGCCCAGTTTCAATACCCAAGAAGGAAGATCACCAGTCAGGGAATTATGGCTGATATCCAAAACCAGAAGGTTAAGGCAATTGCTCAAGGACTCGGGCATGATTCCAGTAAGGCCATTCTTGGATACATTTAGAACCTTCAACGACTGAAGCTTCCCAATAGCATCAGGAATTTGACCACTGAAGTTATTTTCAGAAAGATCCAAGGTTTCAAGGCTTCTCATTTCTCCGATCCATTCAGGCAGCTCCCCGGTAAATCCATTTTTACATAAAACCAGGGCATTACACAGGGCAAGCTTCTGCATTGTGCTTGGAAGTCCTCCATAAAGAGAATTTTCACTCAAATCAACCGACCTCAGAAATAAACAATCCCCAATTCCATCAGGAACACCACCAGTAAATTGATTCTTCCTCAAACTTATGCCTCTCAAATTGCTCAAGCCACCAATGCCCTGAATCTCACCCTCCAACAAATTATCAGACAAATCAAGCGACCTAAGCCCCTGCAAAGACCAAAGCCCCGAAGGCAACAGTCCTGAAAACTGATTGCCTGAAAAGTTCAGCAAAATGACAGTTGAGCACGAGCCCAAACTCTCAGGAATTTGCCCTGAAAACTTGTTTTTAGCCAAAGATATTGATTGTAAAGATCCACATTGCCTAAAAAACTCACTCTCAATTGGCCCGGAGAAACTATTCTCACTTAAGTCCAGGACCCTTAAATTAGAAAGCAGGGAAAAGCTGAGGCTTATGGGTCCCGTAAGATTGTTTCTTACAAGCGAAAGCTTTCGGAGAAACTGCAGTTGAAGGAGGCCTCTACCTAATTTCCCTGAAAGCCCAAAGCCATCAAGAACAAGGTCAGAGACTCTATTGGATCTAGGGTTGCACTTAACCCCAACCCAATTATTACAAGGACTCTCATCATCTTCATTCCAAGAACTTAACTTCCCTTCGGGATCTTGAATGTCAGCCTTGAACACAATCAACCCAAGAACATCATCATTTAAAGAAGGGCTCAAAGATTTCACCCAACTTGATGAGGACAAACAAACGAAAAACAGAATAATGACTAGAATTATTCTCATTTTCAAGAAAGAAATGAAAAACGCGTACAATATTTAAGGCATTCTCTGGTTTGACGACGCTAAAGCCAAATTTTTCTTCGTTTTGGGAACGAAATGACGGATTCTTGAACACTTTCAAAACCTCAACAACGAAACGCTACTGCATAAACCCATAAAAACTGACAAAAAAATGTATACATACAAATAAGTGGCGTATCAGATTTTGCCTCTTTAAACGGCTAGAAATTACAATCACCAGAAAAGTAAGAAAAACCTCAAAAAATTAAAGCCAAAACCCGTAAAGAACCCAATCGAACACCTCATTTAGCAAGAAAACACCCAAAAAGATAATATAATCTCTGTAACCCCGTACAGTCAAGCAAAACCCATAAAGAAAGGAATAATGGGGGACAGAGTAAGGGATTTTAAAGAGAACCGTTGCTTTAGACTTGAAGTGAATAAGAAGAAACGAGTATTCAATCTGCCACTGCCTGTGAAAATGTGAGCTCAAGAGTGAAAAGCTTCACGAGAACATTCTTATGTAGATTTTCTCAGCTGAGGTGAAAAAATGGAATTGAGTCATCGGAAAGCGAGGTCGCCGGAGACAAAGGGTCAGTCATGCTCTCCGTCCCTCTCTAAAATCTCTCACCACTTACTTTTGTGTCCGAGAGAAACGTTTATGGGGTATTTTTATAAGGGCATTTGTAAGGATGTCCAATTTTAGATATGTTAATTAAAAAATATCTATTTTTGATAATTTTTGTAAAAATGGTTAAATTTAATATCAAATTCTCTATTTTATCCTTAATGAAAGAATAAATAATTTTATATTGTAAATGTCAAATCACAATTAATGCTAGGCACAGAAATGTCGAGAACAACATTTAAAGTGTAGAGAAATGTCATGTTCGGAATGAAATGTCATTCTAAACATTAATATGTCGAAAACAACGTTTGAAATGTCGAGAACATTTAATATTGTGATTTTAAATTTGTACTTTTAAAATAAAAAAGGATTCAAATATCGAGAACGATACTTGAAATGTCGAAAACATCATTTTAACGCAGTTTCTCATGGAAGCTACTTAGGGGTACTCTCGTCCAAATAATTGCAAAAAATAGACATTGAAAAATTTTGGACATTTTTACAAATAACTATGTCAAAATGGACATTTTTTGTAATTTCCTTTTTTTTTTTATAAATGGCCAAAGAAATCATTCACAAACTTTTTAGGTTCAACTTAATATTAAAAAAAATTTCGAGGCATTTTTTATGTTAAAATGTTCAATTTATCCTTGTACATATTGTTTAAATATTCCAAATGCCCTTAATATATAATAACCAAAATGCTCATTTTTCAAATTATAACATCTAGTTTTCTTTTTTGAAATTCCAGCTTCTTCTTCTTCTTCAGTTTATCTACAATCCTCTACTTCTTCATTCTTTTCACTTTTCTAGTTTTACTCGAAGTATAAAGAAACATATTCAAACAACGAACCCTTATATTTCTACATTTTATATTGGTAAGATAATCTTCTCACTTGTAGTTATTTTTGATCTTTTATTTTTTTATTTGTACATATATTCATTGTCATTTCTATTTATTTAAGAATTTGAATTCATTTTTCAATCTCAAGTGGCTTTGAAAAGCAAAATCTTGTATATTTTAGTTGCAGGATCGAAATTGACGTTTTTAAATGACAGAATAGTCGTTTAAAACAATCATAGAAACGACTGCAATCACTTTAGATTACAATAATTGATTAATTATAGCTATGGACTCAATAACATGGATTGCTATATTTTATTTTGGTGATTTTATTAATGATGATGAAGGAAAATGAATATGGAAACCAAGCGGGGTGATGAAATGGTGGAAGGAGTTCCAATATTTTCAAATACTTCATATTATGATCTATATTGTGAAGTGCTAAACATTTGCAAAGTTGATTCATCTTCACATGAAATTGAGATGAGATTTCTTCTACCTTGAAATGGACAGTTTTCAGTTCCAATTAAAATTATTTTAGATAGACAAGTGCACTGGTTGCTATCTCTCAACAAATAGAAATTCTCATTATCTAATTTGTGTAACTCTTATGACCAAAGATTGAGTTGACCATCCACGAGAAGAAGAAAATGAATCGAAAGACGATGAAGTTCATTGTGAAATGCAAAATGAACACAACAATTTTTTTATTGTGAAATGCAAGCAGATGACAACAATGAAGTGGATCGGACTGAGAATATTAATTGGGGATGAATTGGAGATAGTCAAAGACGATAATGTGGATATTACTGAAAATGATAACGCTATTGTTTTCTGTACACATGGATTCAAGATGCTTCAAAATAATAGAAAATAAAATCTTTTTACTAATGAGCACCTTATAGCTACAACTCTTTTCTCACATGTGATTCCTGAAGATGCGGATTTAAAAGATTGTCAAATTTTCAAAACCAAAAAAGATCTTATGATGGAAGTCCACATGCTTGCAATGAAGTACAACTTTGAATTTAGAATGAAGAAATCAAATAAGTAAGTCTACAATTTTTTCATAGATGAAAATTGCAAATAGTGCTGCGAGCAACTAAATTAAAAAATAGTGATTACTTTCAAATTCGCAAGTATGCACATGAATATACTTGCGCTATGAGTATTCGTTGAAATAATCATAGACAGGTAAGATCATGGGTTCTTGAAATACATATAATGCCTAAATTTCAATATCCCAACATTGTATATAGACCTACAGATATCATTAATGACATGCATCGGGAATTTGGGATAGAAATGAGTTATTAGAGGGCACAGAAGTCACGAGAAAATGCTTTAGAAGTTTTAAGAGGTTTCCCTGAAGATAGTTATACTAAATAAGCCTTATATTCTTATAATTTGGCTAAAACTAATCCTGGAACAGCATTATCCTTAGCGATTGATAGCGAGAATCGCTTCAAGTACTTTTTTATGGCTCTCGAACCTTGTATTCACGGATTTCGATCTTCAATGCAGAAGGTAGTTGTCGTTGATGAAACATTTTTTATCGAAAAATATAAAGGTACGCTGATTGTTGCTACTTGTCAAGATGCGAATATTCATATTTATCCTCTTACTTCGAGTATAGTTGATTCTGAGAATGATGTATCGTGGACTTGATTTTCATGAAGTTGAAAGAAGTGACAGGGAATACCCAAGATCTTGTTGTTATATTTGATCGACATCCAAGTATTATCAATGAAATTCAAGCTGTCTCTCAAAATGCCCATCATGGTCATTGCATATATTATATAAAAGGTAACTTAAGAATGGTAATTCGAAAAACTGAGAATTGACAGGGCTTAATCAATGAAGGCTTCAAAATATATTGAATTAAACAAGCTTATCAAATTTGTTTAATACACTAAGTCCATGTTTGAGCACAATTTTTTGAGTATAAATTTTTATTTTTTTTATTTTTTTTTTAAGAATGTGTATTTAAAATAGAAAACATTTTTTGATTTATATGCAAAATTATTTTTATTTGAAGAATGAGTGGTTGAAATGAATTTGGATAGAATTGAATTTTATAGAATGGAGATCGAAAATGGCCTAAATGCAATATAATGATCAAAAAATATTTAATATATTTATATTTTAAATTATATTTAGTCCTCGTTTTGTAAAAATTAAAATCAAATATTTAATAAATTTTGATTAAAAATTAGTAAAATGTGTGAATGAACAGTTATGAATAACATGAAATATGTCTTTATTGACTTCAACTTAAAAATTTTATATACTTTTAATATCCATCAAAGTGGGACTTACTCAGTTACTCATAATTTATCTAAGATACAGAACCCATTAATTCGATTAGAATTTTATCTTTTACTACTTCTCTTTGAACTTTTTGAATCATATTTCATCTAAATAGAATTTGATGTACCTAAAATACTCTAAGGAACAAATTATGAAACTTTCTACAATTAGTTACAATTTAATTTGATCTTTCTATTTATAAATTAATATTTTAAGACTTTGTGCATACACAATTCTTTGAAAATACATACTAGTTAATGATATTGGTTTTTAATTAATATATATCATGCATAAATAATTTAAATGTTAACAAATGCCTATCTATCAATAAATTTTTATATTTATAAATTCCTAAACTAAAATAAATTTTTAAATATGTACATTTGCCTTTTACCATTCAAGTAAAAAATTAACTTAAAAATAGCATTAGTTAGTAAATTATACATACATCCTCAAATTTATTATTAAATTATGACTGGGGAGCTAAAAGAATAGCAACCAGAGCAACATTTCTTAGTATTCATTATACTATCCTGCATAATAAATTAATACATTAAATTAAATACAATATGCATATATATAATATATCTAAACATGTATATCCAAAAAAAATAACATCACTTATAAACAAAATAGGGAAATCTATATTTATAAATCTAAATATTTTAAATAAGCTATGTATATAACGTGTCAATTTATAATCCTATAGATTACTTTAAGTAAATTAAATATAATTAATTGTAGAAAATTCTATTTTTTACTTTAAAAAATGCATTTTAATTTTTAAGTATATCAATCTCGTTTTAGATAGATATGACACTAAGCCACCATTTGCCTTTGTTTAAAACTATAGTTTTTCATTCTCATACTCATTTTCAACCACACATTTACACAATAAAATATTTTGTAAGTAAATTCAAAAATTTTCCCTACTATTTTAACTACATTCTCTAAAAAATTACTATTCAAGACTCTAATTTTCATCGTAATAGGCCTAATGGCCATAAAAAAGGAGCTAAGGTTGATTTGATTCCTAAGTGAGCACTATCTTTGATGTTGTCATAAAGTACAAGAGGTGCCTCAACTATTTGATCATTTTTATTTCTTTATTTTTTAGGGAGGTATCAATCCATATACCTTTGATGTTAATTGTTGTATAAACAACAATCATTAATCAATAGAGGCAAGATGAATTAATTTATTGTGTCTACTATTTATTAGAATGACTATTGTTTCGCGTGGGTAGTCGCTAACAATTAAAAAGGGATTAGATGATTGTGTAAGGAACAAACATTTTGAGACAAAGTCCTAAAAAGGGGTATTTTATTGGCGATGTTTTACAATTGGAACTAAACAGAATGCCTCCAAGAGGTGCAAGCACACGAGTACTGAAAGAAATGTTTAAATTTAAATTAAGAAATTGAAATTACATATTCTCTATTTGAAAGTGTTTGATTCGGGGGCCTTTGCTCTATGTCTTCTCTTCCCTTTATATTCCTTTGATGATTTCTCCGTGATCAACCGCTTAGAAACTGCTTGATTGTTTTATAACTACCCACTTTCTGCCCAACTGGGAAATTTCCAAATCAAATAGCTCAAAAAATAAAGCCCAACTGGGCAATTCAGTACAAAAGCCCAGATAGGGTTATTAATGAATGCTGTGGAAGCCCATTAACATGGTAACATCATCGCCCAAACTTGCAAGACGCCCAAGATTTGAGCGAATGAAATGCCTTACAGTCGCCCAAAGCTATGACCTTGTTCTCGCCCAAACCTTCGAATCACCCAGGATCTTAGCAAACGTAAGATGTTATGGTTATCCAGAAGTGCAGTTATTAAAACAGTTATTAAGTAACATTATCACATTCCACGATTTAAGGAGTTTAGTTGAAGACGGTTGAACGACAAAGAGTAGTGACAGCAGTTAGAGACGGCAATTCCATGACAAGTTAGCCACCATAAAGAAAGTGGGTAATTATAAAGCAATCAAACAGTTCTTAAGCGGTTGATCACGAAGAAATCATCAAGGGAATATAAAAGGATGAGAAGACATAGAGCAAAGGCCCCCAAATCAAACACTATCAAATAGAGAATATATAATTTCAATTTCTTAGTTTAAACTTGAAAAAATGTCCCTTCTGAACATATTTACAGGGCTCAATAGGTCAATGGCTAGTCCATAGCAGCTAGCAGAACGAATGGACATGGATAGAGCACCAAGTGATGAAAAATAGGCTCTCAACCCCAGTTGAGTGAACCAAAGAGACCCACTGCCAGTAAGAGATGCATCATTCTTCAATTGAAATTAAAGAGAAGTCATGCCTCTATAGAGGGCAGCCAAAAAGAAGGAACACAAATTTAAAAGCCTACCACGCGCTAATTCGTGCGCTATGGGTAAATAGCTCATAGAATGCTTCATACTGGGCACACATAGAATATATTTAAAAAACCAGATCTGAAGAAAGGCCACACGCTCAGCGTGGGAAGGCTCAGCGTTTGAGTGATTATAACAGTATTGCAGGATAACTGTTTCAATAACTGCACTTCTGGATAACCATAACATCTTACGTTTGCTAAGATCCTGGGCGATTCGAAGGTTTGGAGGAAAACAGGGTCATAGCTCTAGGCGATTGTAAGGCACTTCATTCGCTCAGATCTTGAGCGTCTTGCAAGTTTGGGTGATGATGTTACCGTGTTCGTGAGCTTCCATTTCATTCATTAATAACCCTATCTGGGCCTTTATCCTGAATTGCCCAGTTGGACTTCATTTTTTGAGCTATTTGATTTGGAAATTCTCCAATTGGGCTTCATTCCTTAGGCTATTCAATTTGGGCTGCACTTTTAATATGTCAACAACTATACTAAAAATTTTCTATAATATGCGAATTTTCATATGACACGCTCAATAATTGTTTAGAATTTTATCGTACCACGATCATAATTTATAGCTCTAAAGTATCAAAACTAGACTGTCCAATTTAAAATTTTGAGATTAATATTATTGAAAATAACAAGAAAAATAATTATTGGTCCAAATAAGCAAAAATATGATTTAATTATTTGAATAATAATTATTACGAATTAATTATTTGAATAATAATTATTGATAGTCAAACGCACTCCCAATCAAATTAGACAATGTGTATCACGCGAATGGTGAAAGCATGTTGCATTTGATGGAGTTGCTCATAGCTTATTCTTGCTCATGAACGATGGAGTGAGATACTTATAAAGATTAATCCTCTGTTTGGCTCAAATTTTAATTAGATTTTAATTTGAATTAAAATTAAACAATCAATATTAACCACGTCTTACATGGGTTCCACAACTTTTCAACCACATATTTTAAAAATTTCTATCAAAATCTATTATAAATCTAATTTTAATTTCTACCAAACACTCTTTAAATCATAATGAAGGTGAAACGTACTATTTGAGATTGAGGAACGCTTTTAGCTAATGATCAGCATACTAAGGTGGACTATCATATCCATCCATCATGGCTCTTGAACACTCTAATTCATAGCCCGGCACTTTGTTGAGTTGACCATGCATCCGTAACAATAGATTGACTTTTGCTCAAAATTAATCTTCTTAGCCACAATATATAAGCTTCCATGAGGTTAGGTAGTTGGGTCCTGCTCCTTAGTCGTCTTTACTTGCCTTGTTGAGTTGTGATTGGACAAACAATTACTTATCGAGCTCGATCAATAGTTGAGTATAAGGCTTTCAAAATCTGCACTTTTTTAGTTGATCGTCGCTCTTGTGTTTGCTCGGTTTAAGTTCAATTTGATCCATTTGGCGACCATTACTTACCACGTTAATTATTTGGAGTTTTAAGAGATGTAACACAGTTTAGCTTCAAATAATTCGTTCGACACACCACGTAAAACCAAAAAACAAAAACTTATAATCATTACAATGCACAATTTGGTTGGCAATTAATTGAACACGTACCTAAAACCTGCTTATGAAAGTTATTGGAAATTAAAACAAATTTCCTTTTATTTGTCCACATGATTTTTATTGTTCAAAGAAAAATACTAGAGTAAATATAAAATAAGACGAAAAATTTACAAATTTGTCGAAGTTTTCACTGTGAGAAATTTATACAATCATTTAGAATTTCACTTACCCGAAGCTCCAAGGCATTGCAGGAAAAAAAATTACCCTAAATTTTACCACTCCCAACAATTTCTACAATTTGAACAACACATAAAGAATAGAAGAAAACCCAAAGTATTGTAGGAAAAAATATCCTACGCTTTACTACATTCACCAATTTTTGTTTTTTGAGGTCCTGTTTGAACCGCATTCTTTTGAAAAAAAAAATACATTCTTAAACAATCGTTTGACATCATTTCAATCACGTATTCTTCAATAAAATAATATTACACGCAATTCAAAAAATTTCCTTTCTTTAACCACATTATCTATCAATCTAATATTTCAAAATACATTTTTTTTTCAAAATATTGTGGGTCAAACACACACTGAATAATCCACAAAGAAAACAAGAGAAAACAGAATTTTATACCTACAATTTTTCCTCACAAAAAGTCTCAAGTCACATACCAAATTAAGAGAACAACAACAACTTCTGAGAATATTAATTGGGGATGAATTGGAGATGGTCAAAGACGATAATGTGGATATTACTGAAAATGATAACACTATTGTTTTCTCTACACATGGATTCAAGATGCTTCAAAATAATAGAAAATAAAATCTTTTTACTAATGAGCACCTTATAGCTACAAATTCAATATTTGCACATTTTTGGGTTATCCAAGCAATGAAGACTTTGGGTTTTCTTCTATTCTTTATGTGTTGTTCAAATTGTAGAAATTGTTGGGAGTGGTAAAATTTAGGGTAATTTTTTTTCCTGCAATGCCTTGGAGCTTCGGGTAAGTGAAATTCTAAATGATTGTATAAATTTCTCACAGTGAAAACTTCGACAAATTTGTAAATTTTTCGTCTTATTTGAACAATGACTTCGTACAAATTCAATATTTGCACATTTTTGGGTTATCCAAGCAATGAAGACTTTGCTCATTGTTTCATACTCCAAATCAATTATCAACTCGATATTTACAACAATTGAATTAGAGTAATAAATAGGGAGATTTCAGACAGAATATACGAGAAAAAGAGGAGAAATAAAGAATGGTAGGTGGGAGAATGAGATGAGTGGGTGAGGGCAATAAATAAGGTTGTGCAAAGGTAGAACTTCACTTTTGCCTTTAAGTTCTTCTGCTTTTCCTGATGAAATTGGAATTGAAACAGTGGATTCCCTTTTTAAAGAGATCCTTTCAGAAACAAGAAAATACCATTGAGATTATATCAATAATTAATCATATGGATTTTTAGAATGGGTATATTTTTTCGATAGCCTGTGGGGAGGGCCGGCACTGGCCCAAGGCAACCAAAGTCATTGCCTAGGGGCTTCAAAAGAAAAATTAAAACTCCAAAACCCAACAAAATATTTCCTTGTTTTTTTTGGGTTGGGTCTCTAATCCTTTTAAATACAACAAGAACATTGGTCGAAATAAGAGGCCTAATTTACTTGGGTCATTAACTTACATTATTGTTTAAGAAATAAAATGGATCCTTTAAAATATTTTGTTGTATTTTTCTATCTACCAAGATGGCAAGATATACCAAAAAAATAAAAAAAAAAAAAAAATCAATGCATAAAAAAAAAAATTAAAGAAATTTCCCCTATAATGTTTTACTACCTTATAAAATTTCTTTAATATATATATATTAAAAGTTCCCATTTCATTTTTTAAAAGTTGTAGAGAAATTGAATTTGAATTGATCATAATTGATATTAAAGAGACTTCTATCGTTACTAAAAAAATTATATTTAAGAGCCTCGCAATGATTTGTTGCTTACGGCCTCATAAATTTCAAGGCCGGCCCTACCTATGAGTTCCTGTCCAAGTGATTTTTTTATAGGTGTTTGCCCGAGATAACTTGAACCCGAGACTCACAAATGTTGGATCTACTTTTATTATCTCTCTCTTTACTTTTATTATCTCTCTCTTTTCTTATTTGATTCCCCACAACCTTTCTTCTTCAAAATTCAAAACTTTCGTGATTACCCAATATTTTCATTGACATAGCCCTTGTTTGGTTTTGCTAAAAAATAGTTTTTTAATATATTTTGATAAAAATTGATGAAATAAACGATTGAAAAGTTGATAAAAAAAATTGTGAATCACGTGAAATGTGTAGTTAAAATTAATGGTTTACTAAAATTTAAATTTTCATCAATAATTTTGCTACAATGTCCTTCTTTGACTTAGTTAAAATTAATTGTTGATTTCAACTTAAATTTTCATCAACAATTTTAATTGTATCGAATAAGGACAATACAGCTAGATGAAACTTCTAAATAGCAATAGCAATTGCCTGAGTCGAGCAGACTTAATCGACGGCCACCTAGGCTTGACTCGACTCATTGGCAACGAGCCAACCAACAGCTAGATGAAATTTCTAAACAAGGGTGGCAATGGCAACTAGGAAATTTGAGGTCTGCCTACTACGTTAATTAGCCAAGCTAGGGCTGGCTCATGAGTCCTTCGTTTTTTGCCGCAGCAAATGTTATTCATATAATAGTAGATGAAGGTATACAACAAGTCGAAGTCATAATAAAAGGTCCTGATCTCGATAGAGATGCAACATTACGAGTTATTCGTAGAAGTAGTGTACTATTAACTTTCATATGAGATGTAAATTGTTCTTGACTTAATCTTTCAATAGTAAGTTAGCTCTTATTTTTGAAAGTGAGAAAGGGGAAAAAAATGTTGATTTTAATCTTTATTAAAATTGAAGAATTAGTTCTCAATATGGAAAACTATCCACTTTCTTATCAAACCTTCATCATAACCAGTAGCTTCCCATGTTCGGTTTTATGAAACTGAGTTTTGTTTCTGGACTTCGATTGGTGTCGAGAAGTTTGAAGTACAATATGTCTCCACAATGATTACATCAAAATTAACGTCATTAATGGCTTATCGACTATATTGAAAAATTAGAAACCACTTTATTTTTAATATTGTGAAAAATATGTTATAGACCAATGATGCAATTTTCTCTAAAAAGTTTGGTGTGAAAGAGGACAAACATCCTTTTTTTTTTTCCCTGAAAATAAATCTTTTTATTATTATTATTATTATTTTTTTGTCAATTTATCTCTAATTTGGTTGAAATTCTCGAGCTAATAAGCTTCTATTTTTATTTTTATTTTTAAACATAGAAGGTGTTTCAACTATCCTTTTAGCACTTTTGACACTGCCATTTGGTAGATATTCTTCTAATATGAAAATATTGATAGTAATTAATAATTGGCTGATGTCTCAATAAATTTTGCCTCTATTTGATTTAAATAAAAATTAAATTTTTAGTAGATTTTGATAAAAGTTAATAAAAATATGGTTGAAAAGTCAATAAAAATTGTGGATCATATGAAATATGTAATTGAAAAAAAAATTTATATATATATATACACACACCCCGTGCCTCACGTTTTACATATGGACAATATGATTCATGCATTTCATGCTAATTACATTGTCATTTGCATCAATTTTCTAATTGCTTTCTCTTAAAACAGTATATTTGATTGTTAAGGCTTTATAATTTTCACACAGTGATAACCTTCGACTCCTCGACCTAGGTAGTGAATTTTGTATTAAGCTATGATAGAAAATTAGGTTAACTAAATGTTAGAGATTGACTTGGTAAGTAATGTAATATTAGAAAGGCCGGAAATTAGTATCGACGAAGGTTTAAACTTTCCATTCGGCTGATCGAAGTCATTTTAAACCCTAGATAAGTAATTGTCATATTTAGGACATAAGGCATGAAGTGACATGATCACGACGTAATAATGTATGTTTTATATGATGTTATAAATATGGAGGTGCGAATTGTTGAAATCGGTCGAGAATCGGGTGTTAATCGGGTAAATAATCAAATGAGCAGTTAAGGAATTGGCTCTATAATATGTTTTGGGATATTAGGGCAAGTAAAATGGATTTTTAAGACATTAAAATAATCCAATGACACTTGATTTATACCTGCAATGATAGATATAAAATCGGATTTTGCTACAAGGAACACCTTGATACGTAGTACAAGTCATGCCTATTCATTTGTCTTTGTAATGGTCAATTCATTCACTCTTAAACATTAGTCACGTCTATCACTCCTTTAAGACTTCTTATATGTGGTATATTATCCCTAAATTTCATAAAAACCCCTCAAGAATAAGTAGGAAATCAGAATTTAATCAAAGGAGAAAACACCTACTTAACATGTGACGACTTGTCACTTTAACCTCTATTTCCTTCAACCTTAAGCCTCGAACACGTCTTATAAGTCCTTAGCTCTTTACACAAGATAGATATAACTCTTCTAAGTCATATATGGCTCCATATGGTGCAAGGGAAAAGTCAAAGTTGGCTGCAAGAAGCCACCTCTTACCGAGACAGTTCATGCTAGGAGACTTATCACTTCAATATAAAATTGCTTCAACCTTAAGGCATCCAGCACGTCTTCTAAATCCTTAGAACTTTATATGAGATAGATATGCATCTCCTAAGTCACAAATGACTCCATATGAGATAGGAGAAAAGTCAGATTTGACTGCAAGGAGCAACATCCTACTTGGACACCTCATGCTTGGGGAATATTTGTCTTGTAATCTCAAATTCCTTCACCTTTAAGTATCACTCACAACCCAAATCCTTAAGACTCCTTAAATAGTTCCTAAATAAGAGATATGACTCTGTAAATATAACCCCAAGTGGACTTGAAAGCAAAAGAAGCAAAAAGGGATAAGAGAATAAGAAGCAGGAAATTCTGGACAGCTTTGTTACTTCACAGTTTTGAGGTTTGTATCCAATATTTCTTAAGGAGTTTATGATTTCTTAAACTTTTGAATTTGCTTGTGATTAGGATGGAGTGTTGTTAATGATTTTATGATGCCTAAATAGGGATAGTTAATTATAAGAATTTGAAAGAAAGTAATCTGGACAAAGATGAAGATTTGCTATATTTGAATGTTTTAAACTTTAATTTTGGATAATACTTAAGATATAACTTATATCTATGTAAATGAATGTTGTTATATGAGAGTTATAAGAATAGAAATGGTCTTCTAATATCCTGGAATTTGATTGATGACATGCCAGTAAAATGGAAACCGAAAACAGTAACAAGAAAAGAAAGTTGTCTGATTTGGAGTGGTAAAAAAGAGACAGTTTTTGAGGCTGAAAACACTTCATTTGTCACAAATTTAGATCATTATTACCTTCACATACATGTTTTAAAAGTGCGGTAAAAATTTGAGAGTCGTTGAATATGGTTAAGGGGGTGAAAAAGGATTAGAAAAATAATTAGACGGTAATAGAAATCTGAAAACAGATTCTGCCCATTTGTGTTTTTAATGTGATTTCAACCTTTAAATATCTATTAATTATCTCTTGGCCCTAGAATATAGATTCTAATGAATACTAGGTTGTCAACAACAATTGGATAACGTTTACGTTCATAATTGGACTCGAGAAATAGCGAAACTTTTGGGATTAATTTGTAATATCATCGGTAACTTGAAATAATGATGTCATCTAAATTGTTTTGGCGTAAATGGACATATTTTGGGATTGTGTGTGTTAAAGTTATTAAATGAAGGATCATCTTTAATATTAGATGATAATACAGGTGATTTTTCGACGTTGAGCGAAAAAGGAAATTGATATACACTCCATAGGAATTTGCACACACAAAAGCGAAAGGTAAGTAAAAATCCATTTTAAAGTACAATGCAAGAGTCTAGTATTTGTGATATGGTAATGTTGTAATAGTTACATAACTTTTGATAAGATGATTATTACACATCATATGATGTTTATGATCGTTGAGTATGAGGTTGAGGAACCTATTGACATCGATTCTCATTAGATATGTCATTTATGAGTATTTTTATCTGTAAGCACGACATGTGATCATTGTTAAAAATCCTGCATGTGAAACATGATTTCAATGTAAGTTTTCTATATAAATATTTTTATTGACCACTACTAGAGCACCGAGGCATGTGAAGTATGCTTATGTGATATGTTTGGTATCGCTGGCGATACTTCCTGGGTGATTGCAAAGGTAGATAGGGGATGGGCCTTTGGTGATCATGGAATGGTGACCACTCGACTGTGCCCTTGTGATATTATGGTTATTGACGCTGCCGGGTGGGAGACTTCTTGGGTGATCATAGACGTAGTTAGGGGATGGGCCTCTGGTGGTCACGAGAGGATGGTCCACTCGTTGGTGCTGATTTCCTATTAGCCATTTGATTATTGATATTGATATTATGTAGAGCTCTATCCGGTGCATGGTAGGTGAGTCAAGGGCCCAATGAAATAAAAGATTTCAAATGAAATGATTTCGAGTCGACTTTAATGAATATTGGAATATGATGCTTCCTTATCGTAATGTTTAAAGTAAATGGCATAGTGGCATATATCGTTATTATTCATATTCATGACATGCATGATTTTTTCTTACTAAGCATTGGTTTATGTAATTCTTACATTGTAGGTGAGCATTAGGCTGAGTCATCAATTTCATTTCCACACAGGTTAATGGATAATTATCTATATGAATAGGGGTGTGACAGTGTGTGTGTATATATATATTCAAAAAAATGAGGGTCATATAGAAAATTTATAACTTGTGGATTGTGGATCTCATACCAATGGCCTTGCGTCACCTATCCTCAACTTCCAATCTGACCTAATCCTAAGAACAAAGGTGGCTCTTTCGCGTATTACAAAAGAAAACACTCATCCCAATTCTAATTTAAAATAAACCAATGGCTCTTTCACTCTTCATCTCCAATACTAAAGCCTCTATAATTTCTTTTCTACTAACTCATACATGTCTTTAAAACTCAACATAAGTATCTCGTAAATAATTATTAGAAACCAATATTTCAATATTTTGAAAATATAAGAAATTTGCATTTTCATGCATTTCGTTAGTTTGAGTTTCATTTATAACACTGTTAATGCTATGTTGACTTATTGTAGCGTGTTTAGATAGATGTGTACGAACTATTCGGAAGATTTGTGAATTTTCGAGCAGATTTATAGCAAAGAATGCAATTTGAGCATTGTTAAACAAATTGTCTACTGAACGTTTGTCAACAACACGTTACTTAATAACTTTTTTTGTATTAAAATTAAAATGCATGTATGGATTCAATACTCCCGGCAGTTTATTGCTTTGTTAATTTTCTAAGGAATGAACATGAATGATGGACTAGGAATTAGGCCTTGAATAATGGAGAATATGTTGCCTTGCATCATGAATCCACTAATGCATCATGTACGGATGTATATCATGACGTACAAAAACCTCCTCAATGTTGAGTTTCAAGATGGAGCTTGGATTACATCTTTATAACAAATCGCATTTCTAAATTCTACCGATAAAGATTACTTCTGACTTTCAATTGAGTTGACCGGTTCAACTTAACCAAAAGCAACATGCTCATCTTTGCATAACTCTTGTTGGGAAGGATGACACTTAGAATAAATATGAAGTGAAAAAGTGGACCATACAGTGGATATTTTTTATATACGACAGAGATAGCTCAGGATAATGACATAGTAACTCCGAAGACAATTGCTACAAACCAGCATCTTATGTTACACATTGACCCCTTGAGATAGTATCTCATTGCTTTATCCAAATGACATTGCAAGCAATGAAATTTGGCACAATTGATTTCTTCGCTGTTCATCGTCATGCATGTGAGCGTACTAGTTAAGTGAGTATTTATCACAATGATCAGATACGCAAGATCATTTCTTTAAAAGACATACAATACACAAGTTTCAAGATTCAATGATAATTTACAGATTTAGACATGATTCACGACATTTATCGAGAATTTGGGATGATCACGAGCTATCAAAAAGCTTGAAATACTAAAGAACATAAGTTGGAGGATTTAATGATTTTATTCGAGGAGAATTATTACGCGTGGTCAGTGAGGGGTGAAGAAGACATCTTTTTCGCCGATCCAAATATCCTAAATATAAGTATTACAACTCCATCCTCAATGCAAACATCATAAGTTTATGCTCAATGGAATACAGATAATCAAGGTTATATTATCAATCCACAATTTCTAACGTAAAATTAAAAGATGAAAAAATAACAACTAATTGAACAAAATTTGAGAAAATGTCAGATTTTATCCTTGAATTGGAATTAATTACTTTCCTTCGCTTGTCTGAACTCGTCTTGAAGAAATTTTGTCATGTGAAAAAAGTGAAAAGAAAGGAGACAAAGCAACGAAACGTGAAGGGAGAGTGTTTGGGGAGAGAATATATTGGGAAAATTTTATTATTATTTTATATTAATAATTGGATAATTTGAGAAATAATAACACTACATAACCCACTGGAATTGTAAGTTGAGTTTAGGTGACGTTAGATAATAAATTGAATGAAAGTTGAAATTAAATAACTCATTTATTCCATCTATTATTTAATGTCACATAACGCCACCTAAATTGAAATTTCAACCTCAAAAAGACTAAATAGCATTACTCTTTGAGAAATGCAAAGTGGGTGAAAGGCTGACATGGCCGGGTCAACTAGCCATTGAGTCCAAAAATTTTGCTATTTGTATGCACCCTCCTTGTTGGAGGGAGGAACTCACGCCAATAAAAAAGAAAAAAAAAAAAGTATCAGACCCTCTCATGTGAGGGGGCGTGTCAACGCTGATGTATTGTAGCGCAACACTTAGGGGGTGTTTGATAAACATTTTAATGTAAAAATGCATTTTAAAATTGTAAATTGATGTGAAATATGTGATTGAAAAATAAGAAAATTTTTTTAATTTACGTGTAATATTATTTTAATAAAGAATGTGTGGTTGAAAAGAAGAGAGAAAAATTCATTTTGAAGAAAATTACTATCAAACAGACTTTTAGGGGGTCTTTGGGAGATATTTTTATGTAAAAATATATTTTTAAATAGTAAATTGATGGGAAATATGTTGTTGAAAAATAAAAAAAAATTAATTTACGTGTAATATTATTTTAATAAAAAATATTTGATTGAAAAAAAGATTGAGAAAACACATTTTGAAAAAAATAATACCAAACGGCCACTTACCCTAATTCCTCCAGGGGAAAATGGTCGGGTCAATTGCTTTAAACGGAAAACCTCATGTTTAGGTTTTTAGCAAAGAACAAAGAAATCTTAAAGAAACAGCAGACGATCAAAGAAGAATGAAATCAATTAGAGCCATCACAACCCTTGTACCCAGGTTTGCTTCCTCTTAGAATTTCCCCCATTATTTTTAATACATTTTTCATCAAATAACAAGCCAGTAGCATAGGCTTCAGGTGGCAATGGAATCTATTTCTCTCAGAAACTACGCCACTCATGCTAGCCATTTGAACAAGCTGAACTCCTACAAAGCAGCTGGTCAGTGACTCAGTATATGTAAATGTGTTTTAGGGTTGGTGTGAGAATTGTGAATGTTTATTGGATTTTAGGAATCATAAATCTCGATTTTTGTTGGAAGGTGTCCCGGTTCTGTTTATATTGCTGGGAAATGGGCAAACTGTAAATTATTGGTCAGCATTGGAAGTTTCTGTGATCCATGGAGGAAAGGTTGCGATTCCTAGCTATGCTAGATCTTTGGCATCGAGTGCTTCAGAATCCGCAAGACGAAAATCGTCGGAGGTTTAGATTTAAATTTTTTTCGTTTTTAATTAATAATATTATATTACATTTTGTTTCTGACAACAATTTTGTTACATTTTCTGAATCACTTTTAATTGAATGTTGATAGCTTATAATCCTCATAACTTGGAAACAATCTTCATTAGTATGGATTGTTTTGTGTCCACTTGATTAAGAGCCTGTTTGGGCCCAATTTTTTCACCCAAAAAATTAATTTTTTGACCGTTATTTCACTATTCCAGTTGTCATATTTGACTTCTTCTCTCACAGGTGGACTCCACTTTTCAGTCAAAAAATCAATTCTCAAAATCACTTCCAAACAGACTCTAAATTAGATAAGAAGTGACATAAAAATAGCAGCTTAAGCGATACCGTGACAGTCTTCATTTTCTTCTTCTTATTTGTTCACAAGTGCAAAACTATTTGATTCATAAAGTACATAATTGTTTTTTCTTAATATTTTTTGGAGTGATAAAGTTTTGCAAGGTAAAGTATTTGATTACAAAGCCACATCAAATTTTCGCAGCTTTTTATGATAGATGAGTTAGGAGCAATATCTCACATTGACTGAAAACGGACTCTTAGCTTGATATATTTTGCTATTTCCTAAAACTAGGCCAGGGCCTTCTGTATTAGGTTAAGAGCTCCATCGTAGGTGATCTGGGAGATTCATAGCCTTTCTTAGGTAATTTTGTTGTAATATAAGATAATTGTCTTAGGGGCACGAATAGTAGATGCCAAGCTCTTTGAGGCACATGATCTGGGGCATTCTATAGAATCCTTTAAGATAAGTGCTATAATGTAATCACCTGATGCTAATTGTTGGGCGTCACTTTTTCAAAACGAACGTTCAATACATTCACTTCACAAAACACAACCATGTGCTGTTAGTGCTTTATTTGCCCTAGGCGATGTGCTGTTAGTGCTTTATTTGCCCCAGGCAGTTCATCAATGACCCTGTCAGGAGCAATTATCAATTGGCATGATCGCGGTGCAGTAGTAACCTTGACTGCATTCATATGCTGCCCTGTACCAGTACAAGTATGACACTATGTGCCTTACAATACTTAGCATCTTTTAGTTCATGACTGATAGCCTACCCAGTGGCATGAGTATATTTTAGGAATGCATCAGAGATGAATATTACATCCCGCTTAGTGGAAATCTTTTTAGTTTTTAAAGAAAAGTTCCCTGTGCTTCATTAACATTATTTATATTATATTTATAGTCTGAACTTGACTTATTTTGGCGAGCAAAGATTTATTTACCATATTCTCTCTTCACAGACTCGAAGAGACATATCAAAAGTTGAGGATCCCTTTGATGCTCCAACATACAATATACCTGAGAAGCCTGTGACTTTTACAGAGGGAGCTTCTTACAGTATTGTCATCCTTGCTGGGCTAGGAATTGCTGCTGCTGCTGGATATGGTGTTTTCAAGGAACTTATATTTGAACCAAAAGAGTAACGGTTTACCTTCTAAGCGCCAATCATTTCATACATTAATAAAATCTTATGGTAGCCTTTTTTTCCCGTTAACCATACTGATATTCTGCAGGTACAAAATTTTTGGGAAAGCTCTGGAGAGAATTCAAAATGACAGTCAGGTTTCATGTTCTCTTACTATTTCTTTGAGATCTTTAATGTGTGATCACTGGCTGTATATCAAAAATGTCTTGGTTTTGCTTGAAAATCTCGTTGTTTTATCTCAAGCACCATTGTTGATTTGGGTAAAATAAAGGTTACCTAGTGCTCGAGGCCATTTGTTGCCTCTGTAGGGTATCAGATTTGACTTAGAGAGAGATGCTAATTTGATTTATATGTTTTATTAAAATACTTGAAACAAATGCATCTGATTATGCCCTTGTTTGGCCTCCATTCTCATTATTTTTCTCTCTTATTTTCAACCACATAATCTTACATAAAGTAATATTACACGCAAATCAAAAACTTTTCATTCTTTTTCAATCACACATTTTTCAAAAAAACACTATTCCAACAATTAAAATTTGGAAAAAATGGGGCCAAACGGGGGCCATATCATCTATCTACTAATTTGATTAAATAATAATGTTAATGTCAAGTATAATTGACTTTAAGTTTGTGGTGAAATAATTGAAACTTGAAGTCATGCAACCATGGTGGCAGCAAGCACAATGATCTTTCTAGCTATGTTCCTAAGAAAATAAGAGAAAAGGAAACCATTTTTGACAAATATAAAGTTATTTATCGAATAATACTATAGATATCTCTATGTTTACAAGCATGTGAAACTTGTGTGCCACTGTAAATCAGTCCAAATGGTCCCAGGGGGATATTCTGTCATATAGATATGTATTCTTTCTGACCATTTGCATCTATCCAAGTCTTCTTGTTCATCACCATGTGAATGGATCAATTATTGGCACAATGAGAGATGCATATCTCAAAAAATACTTGTGTGTGTGGATAATACACTGATATATATATATATATATATATATATATATATATATATATATATGTATGTATGTATGTATGTATGTATGTATGTGTATGTATATATATATATATATATATGTATGTGTATGTATATGTATGTATATATGTTTAGAGCTAGGCAAAATTCACGAACCGAACCGAATCGAATTGGACTTGAATTCAACTGAGCGGTTCTTCTTGAGTTAAATATCTGAACGATTATCTGAATCGAGTGGTTCGATTCTAAATCAAGAATCAAAAAAACGAATAAGAACATAATCTTCCTAATTTTTTAAATTTATTTATTTTAAATAAGCCAAATTAGTTTATTGTTCTAAATAAATTTGCTAACTAGTTAATTTAGCTCAAATCCAAACATATGATTTTCCTATTTTTAATTTTCAGTCCAAGCCTAAATTAATCAAATTGACTAAGTTTTACCTAAATTTGTTATTCTACTGTAGTGTCATTTCTACCGTTCTATAAAAATCGAATTGAAACTTGACAGTGCATTTCTTAATTATTATGAGTTCGCCATCTTTCTCTTCCTACAACTTTAACAATTAAAATTATGAAAAACTCAGCAAAAAGAGATGTAAGAGACACATAAAATTGAACATGTCATGAGTAGAATTAATGTAGTTTTGTAAATATTTAAAAAATTAATTATAATACAGAACCTGGGAACTGAACACGAACAGTGTCATAATTAAATTTGGACCCGATGATTTTATTTACTAAATGCCTGAAATTTTCGGGTTCGGTTCGGTACTCGTTAGAACAGAACCGAATCGGACCATGCCCAGCCCTATAAATGTTAAATGCCAGTCTTTGAAATGAAGTTATAGTAAATCATGCTGACGAGTGTAAGCAACTGCTGACCCTTTGGCATCCTGTCCAAGTTTAGCTTGAAGATTATAGAACTTGTACTGGGTGCAGAACTTCAGGTTTTAATGTCACCAGGGAACTGTCGACTGCTATAGACATTTGTCTGTAAATTTCATATCTGCTGGCATAAAATGCATTCTTATAGATGAAGATTACCAAAACATCGAAGATAATATAGATGTTTGTGGATATGTTAATTTCATATCGTGATTGTGATAATTTATAACCTTGTTTGCACCAGGTTAGGGTGAGAATTGGATCCCCTATTACCGGCTATGGCCAAGAAAGCAGGAATCGTGCTGCTCGTCAGCAAATTCCTAATCGAACATGGACCGATGAGGATGGAAATGAGCACGTTGAGGTAGCTTAATTATTATAACTTGTAGAATAATGCTCATTTCATAGTGAATATGATAACCACCTGGTTTTACAATGATTTCCAAATGAATATTTCTACAAAGTTGTTTTAAATTTGATTCATCTTTCTTTAGCTACCCCCAACCCGAGTATACCTTCAAGTTTATTTTCCAAATATTATGTGCAATGATGGCAGAATGCTTTGGCTTTTTAGGTCAATTTCTATATCCGTGGGCCGCATGGAAATGGCATAGTTGGTGCTGAAATGTTCAAGGATAAGGTTGATAAGCAGTGGAAGTTTATCTATTTGATTGTTGAGATTAAATCCCCGTCCCCATCGCAACTGCTGCTCGAGTCTTATGTTCCTGCATGAAATTTATACGTGCACAATGTAGTTGCTCCTGACTGCTTTGAATGCTGAATGAGGAAATGAATGCTTCACGTCCTCGATTCTTGATCTGAATGCAGGTTTGAATGACTTTCTTTAATCGGTGTTTTGATTAACTGTAACCGAAATCATAATGGCATTTTGTGCATCGTGCTGTGGGAACAATGAGATTGTCTATTCTTAATACTGAAATTTAGCCACTTAGCCACTGTTAGAACAATAATCTTAACTTTTCTTTGACCATTAAAGTAAGCTAATGTTACAACAATATTGTCACCAAATTTTATATTTTATTTTAATTGGGTTGTGTCGTTTGTATCCAACAACCAATTTTTGCTTAGCTCAGTATCATGGACAAATAAATATGCGATTAAAATTTCAGTTGTCATATGCTTGTACACCTGTTTTACGTAGAGGTCTCAATGCCCAAATTACTAAATTATGTTGGAAACTGGACCGGTCCACTGACCCGTCACAACCACGGGTATGGGCTTGCTTGGCTTCAATGCCCAACATCAAAGGTGGATCGGCCGTCTTGGACCATGCCAACCTGTGCTGCATTTTTTTTTTTTTTTTTGGTTGTTTGGGTTGCCGTCGACCCAATTTGACATCACTATTTGTTATACTGACAAATGTTTTGAAAATCAGCCCGATAATCAAACTGGAAAAGGTGAAGGTCATGGGTCAAAAGGTTTGAATCGGGATCAAACCAGATGCAATAAATACATACAAAAATAATAAAATGCTTTGAAAACAATAATTTTTTCTTTAATTTTCATATTGATAATTCAAAGTAAATCTATCTTTGTTAATTAGATTTATTATCCTACAATTAGTCTTGATACTTCAAAAATTAAAATGTTAAAATAGTTTATTTTGTTAAATTAAAATATTTTACAGTTATAGAAAATGATATTTAACATGGATATACTAATAATCAAATGTAATTTAAGTTAAATTTGAAAATTAAATAAATGAAAAGATGAAGGTAAATATTACGATTTAGTTAGTTGGAATTCAAAATCAAATTATTCAATTAGACATAAATTTGAAAAATGATTTTGATGGGCATTTTAATATTTTTTGTTATGTCACTATTCACATTAGAAGTTCATGAAACCATTAGAGATAAGTACAATCATAAAATGCACTATTTCACATTGAAAGATCATGCCATTAGAGTGAAGTCCATCTACAAAATGTAGTATCCCACATTGAAAGTTAAGCAACTTACAAAAATACTCTTAAAATTAGAAGTGTTTTGAAAAATCATATGAAAAGTTTTGAGGAAGTAAAAAATATTGTGTAAAATGAAAAAAGTGACACAATGTCACTTTTTTTATAAAAAATTGTCACTTTTATTTTATTTTTTTGAGAAAATGAAAAAAGTGACATGAACACTAAAAAAGTGAGAAATACCAAAATAGCAACATCCATTTGGAGAGCACCACTAATCACATTCTTAATATAATTAGCATATCTGGGACAATTCAGTGAACGTAATAGCGGTTCTTAACATAATCAGCATGTGGATTGTCCACATCCTAATTATATTAGGAAAACATAACATATTATGTAACTTTTTTATCTTCTTCAAAAAGTGATAAATATTTAAAAAAAGTGACAAAAACTTAAAAGGTGATTAAAAAAATCCAAAAAGTGACACGAAACAACTTTTAAAAGTTTAGTGTCACTTTTTTATTAAAAAATGACATACAATCTCACTTTTATTTAAAAAAAAATGATGTTTGCTACTAAAAGGTTATAAAAATTTCAAAAAGTCGACTAAAAAAAAGTAACGAACAATAAAAAAAAGTGACAAAATTTCAAAAAAGTGACAAATTTAAAAAAGTGACGAATTTAAAAAAGAAATAGAAATCAAGAAGGTGACAAACATTAAAAAGTGAAGAAAATTCAAAGAAGTGACGGAAATTTAAAAAAAGTGACGAATTCAAAAAAGTGACACAATTTTAAAAAAAGTTACATGGATTAAAAAAATGGAAAATTGCATCCGAAGTACCAAACCTTTCATTTCTTAGCAGACTTTGCCCAAACCTTTGATTTGTGCCAACGTGAATACCAAACCTTTAAAAAATATGCAACTCAAGTCCAAAATGACGATTTCCGTCTATTTGACCTCAAAATCCGTCAGTTGACCCCAAAATCCTTCAGTTGACCCTAGAAATTAAAAATTTAATAATTTGACCACATAAGACAAGACTAAAATGGTCCTTTTACCATTTTAATATTAATTAATTAATTAAACTAATATATACACACACACATGTACATACAACCTCTGTATGTATTTCTTCTTTCTTCTCATCCTCACATACCCAATAATGGGGAAAACCAGTCTCACCATATGCCACCTGCCACCCACCGCCGGTAGTGCCACTACCGTCCGGCCATACCCATAAATCATTGCCCCCACTCCCACCCGTAAAAAATTTGGAGTAAAAGCTTCCCATTATCAAATCTTAAGTTCCCCATGGAATATGAATGGAAAATATTTAGGAGATTTAGAAATTGGAAAAGGAGCAATTTTTGATTTCCAATTCTAGGGTTCTTCGTGAATTTTGATTTGGTGGAAATGAATTACAGAAGCTTTCAAGGGATGAAAATTAGGGTTTGAAAAATATGATTTCCTTAAGTGGTGGGTAGTTGTAGCACGCGACGGTGGGTGTTTGTAGCACGCGATGGTGGGTGATTGTAACAAGCGATGGTTGGTGGTGCTGTGTTTTGGTGGGATTGAGGGATGGGGGTTGGGGTTGTTGGAGAAGATGACCAATTTTCCTTTTTCCTTTTTTTTATTGTTTTATATTAAAATGGTAAAATGACAATTTTAGCCTTGTCTTATGTAGTCAAATTATTAAATTTTTAATTTCTGGGGTCAAATGAAGGATTTTGGGGTCAAGTGACGGATTTTGAGGTCAAACAGACGGAAACCGTCATTTTGGACTTGAGCTGCATATTTTTTAAAGGTTTGGTACTCACGGTGGCACAAATCAAAAGTTTGGGCAAAATCTGCTAATAAATGAAAGGTTTGGTACTTCGGTTGCAATTTTCCCTTAAAAAAATGACACACACTCGAAAATTAACAAAATTAGAAAAAAAAAAGCGACAAACTAAAAAAAGTGTCAAATATTTAAAAAAAAGTGACGAAAAAAATGACATGCAGTAATCCACAATTTTCAATATAGACAAATTATCTAATAAGTTCACCGCTGATGAACAAATTAAAAATTGTTGAACTAACAACTTGGACAATATGATCATAATCCAAAAATTTAAATGCAAACAAGTTTACAATAAGCTCACAAGTCACAACTAATGAAAATTGATGACTAAACTAAGATGTAAATGTCAAAAAATCATATAAACGCTCATCATTGTTAATCGAATAATTTTTTTGCGGTCTTCAAATCATAACATATCTTAGAGTTTGCATACTAACCGAACAGTTTACCAAACTCGAACAATATTTTGAGTACCCCGAAAATCATTGTGATATAAGAAACATTGTTCTTTTGGGTTGGGGCACCGCATCAAAAACGTTGCATGCTAATTCTATCTTCCCGCAATCTAGGTACCCACATATTATAGCATTCCAGGAAGCAATACTATTCCCTAGCATCTATCGAAACAATGCATATCCCTGCTCCATATTCTTGGCCATTGCATAACTAGAAACCATTGCATTCCAAGATATCAAATCCTTCTTAGGCATTTCATCAAACACGCTCTGAGCCATTGCCAAAGTTATGATCTGAACAGAAATTTAGCTTTTACCTTTTAGCAATTATAAAAGGAGTATATATATTTGCGTACCAAGTTGAACAGATGAGAATTTAGAATGTGTTTCTAGACAGAGAAAGGCAGATATATATATATATAATAGAGAGAGAGAGAGAGAGAGAGAGAGAGAGAGAGAGAGAGAGAGAGAGAGAGATATATGAGGTGCTCCAAAGGGGATGGTGTATTGATTAAACCATTGCATTCCAAGATATCACATCCTTCTCTGGCATTTCGTCAAACACATTCTAAGCCATTGCTAAATCTCCCCGATTTCACATACCCCGCTAACAATCTAACATCGAATTCCAAGAAACAACGTTCTTCCCTTCAATTTCATCGAACACTCGACGTGCCATGTCCATATGACCCATTTTCAAATAGAAGTCCACCAAAGCAGTCTGAACAAACAACATTACAAAAACCATATTTGTATACAAAAATATAATCAAGTGCTAACTGCTTCAGGTTCTTGTGCAACATCCTTTCCGGTTTCCACCCAGGACCACGTCGCAGCAACCATTGCAAACGATAGTATAGCGGTGTTCGCTAGAAGGGTGAAACACTTCACGAGTACAAGTGCTATACCGAGCGGGCTCTCGATTGGGGATCTAGTGGTGGAACCGATTTGAGTTGTGAATGATTGTGGTGATGCTACTCTCTTCATTCACGAAGGCTTCATGAGTTTGGAGGTTTGGGGGAGGTTATAACATATTAATTACGTTGTTGAATGATTTTATTTATTAAATAGGGTATTAATCAAATTAGTAAATTTTTTAGGGCATTGGGCCTAATTTACCCTTGAAAGTTTATGAAACTATTTGAGATAAGTGCATCTAGGAGAATGCTATCCAATAATTCTCCATGGGCCTTTGAAATGTAGTTTATGAGGCCCAATCATTAAATTTTAACTTTATTAAACTATTTTTTGTAAGGAAAATAAAAAAAACCGCTACCGATTTTAACTGGTTTACGGTTGAACCGATCGATTCAATGGGTTTTAAGCGATTTTGTCATAATTGGTTAATATGGCATTACTGACCCAATTTTGAGCCTGGTGCCCGATTTTTCTGGTTGGACTAAGTCGATTTTGACAACATTGCTATTGACACAATGTTGCTATGAATTAGACAACCAGGACAATGAAATAATTGGGTGCCTAATAGAGTCAGGGTGTAATCGAGTTCAGAATTCTAAATCTTCCTATCATAAAACATTTGACATTTCACTAAAAATTTGAAGCGTTAAAATTTCAAAATTCACCACAATTTTTAGGGATCCTATCTAAAATTTTAACATTAAATTGTAGTGAGGTATCGATCACTTAAAAAAAATATATATATATATTAATAATAAATTATTATTATTTTTTTTTTAATTTTTTTTTTGGGGGTAGTAGAACACTCCGCATTACATATTTTCATTTTTTCTAAAACTAAAATGAAGCGTCTGCTGGCCCCCATTATTTTTAATTTTTTGGAGAATGTGTAATCAAAAAAGAAGGAATTTTTTTTTGGATTTATGTGTAATATTAATTTATTGACGAATATGTGATTGATAATAAGAGGGAAAATTGAATATAATTTAATTGGAAATAATGGGAAATAAAAATATATTTTTGATTTGTGAGGTCTAACGATTAATTGGAACTTATTGAACTCGTGCTCCTTTACTCTCATTCACAAGTTTTGTCAAATTATAGTTTGTTTGAGCTTTATTTTTGTTGAAACCGTGTCTTATAATAATGAATTTTTTAAGAATGTACGATTAAAAAATAATTTTCGAGAGAAATGACACCATCAGCCATTCTTGCAAGTGAGTTTTTGTAATGTATTACTCAGTGTAGGGAATAAACTCAAAAAAGTTTTGCAGGGCCCTCAATTGGGGTGGGTTTCATGTGAATATTTTATTATATAAAATAATTCACCCCATTATCGTGTGTAACATTTCTGTAAAAAAAATTTCCTGTACGCGCGAACTGATTCAGTGCTTGTTCGGTAGGGATTTTGTTAATTGATTTTTTGACCGTTAAAGATAAAGTGAGTCTTATCTTTGAGAAAAAAATTTAAAAATAACGGCTGAAATAGTTAAATAACGATAAAAAATTTGATTTTAATTAGATTTTAAACTGTAACAAACATACTCTAATTTGTAATAGTGAAATTTTTTGTCTAGTCTGGTCCGGTCCGGTCCCATCGCAGCATAAAACGTTGAGTTTAAAGAAATGACACCATCTACTATTCTTGAAAGTGATTTGCAAAGTCAAAAGATTTGTTTCCATGTTTCGAAATAAGATGGAATCTTCCAGAAAGAAACAATATTATATTGATTGCCCCACACATTCTGTGATGTATCAACATCAAGATTTTGCATGCATCTATATATCTATCCAGTCTATATTTACAATTTTTGTACCGTACTTTTAAATTTAGGTATTGATTTAAATAATATTTTAATTTAAATCAAAATCAAATAATTAATATCAATCACATCTTTTATGGGTCCCACAACTTTTTAATCAAATATTTCAAAAATTTTATCAAAATCCACTAAAAATCTAATTTTAATCCTTACCAAACAGATCATTCACATACGTATTTTTCAGAAAAATGTAGCATGTAAAAGGGTAATTATTCACATTTTAGTAGAGGCGTCAAAGAGCCGAGCCAAGCAAAAGCTCGGCCAAAAAATTAAGGCCCGACCCGAGCTTTCGGCTCGACCTTACTGATCCAAGCTGGCTCCTTTTTTTTTTTTTTTTGCATAGCTTTAGCTGCTTGTTTTGCAGCAGAAATGCTACCTCAATAGGCAGCTTACTGCCTTAAATGGCAGCAAATCTAATGCCCCAAAAAAGGTTGATTTTTTTTTTTTTTTTTAAGATTTAAATGGGCTGGCCCGCATGGCTCATCGAGTTGCATGAGCCTTGGCTCAGTGCTTCCGAACCTCGAGTTGGGTTGACTCGGGTTTTTCCCGAGTTGAGTCACGAGAGGTCTGAGTCAACAAATCCGATTGCCATCTCTATATTTTAGTTGCAAAAGTCTCTAATTTTTGCTCGATTTAGCACTTGTGTTTCTAAATTTTCTTTTCACATTTTAATCTGTAACAATTTACATACGCAGGGAAAACTTTCCCCCAATTCGAGTAATTAGTATATTCAAAGTCCAATGTGTCAGAATTTATTTTATATTCTTGATAAAAACTAACTTCAGTTCCGTTTATTTTCCATTTTTTTCCATTAAAATGAAAAATATGATCGTTATCCATTACATTAAGCCATTAAATTTGAATTTTTATCTCTTGTGTGGAGCTCATAACAGCTATATTTTTCATTCTCATTTTTACAAAAATGAGAAGCAAACACCCCCTCAATGTACATTCTCAACGATTTCAAATTCACAACATCAGCAAGAATAATCGAGTACATTTAAAACTCAACAAACCAATTAAAGCCACTCTATATCCATAAAAAAAACAAAACAAAGATTTGTTTCCTTCATTTTTCAAAATTTCAATGATCATCAATACGAGAATCTCAAAAATATTTTTTGGGAAATCCGATGGTATCTTCCTGAAAGATAAAAAAATATGATTTGGGTTCAATTTGACATATTTTGACAGCATGATCGACCACCTGCTTTTTAATATTATTTACATAAAATATAACCATATTCTTCTCCCTTTGATATTCACTGATTTTATTTTATTTATTTATTTACTTATTTGGGTACGCGAAATTGAAGGAAGCAAGTGGGGCAATTCCCATAGATGATCTTGAATTTGAAGCTTTGAAAAAGACGATATTAGAAATTCTTTGAAATTCATTCTCAATTAAATATCCCGAAACTTGTAAAGACTTCTAAAAAGTTTTAATTGAATACCTCGTGATTTGTAGAGACTTTTTAAAAGTTTATAAAAGTCTCTATTGAATACATCAAAACTTTTAGAAAATCTCTAAAAGTCTCAACTGAATACACTAAAACTTTTTAAATATCCAAAATCTTTAAAAGTCTCAATTGAATACACACTCTTTAGAGTTTTGAATGAACTAAAATAACTTAAATAAATTAAATATACCCTATTACGTAATTTTTTGTAAACAAATAAAAAGTAGATTGATAATGTTTACCCGCAAGCCCGATTCATATATCAATGCTAAACAACAACAAAATTTGCCATATAATTGATCTGCATGAAAGTTAAGATCATAGAGAATCGCTAAAAATATGAGTGTCAAGATCAAAGGATTGCATATTAACCCCCACCCCCCATAAGCATAAAAAAAATGACCTACCTGACTAGCGTGGTTTGCAGGTTATTGCGTCACCCGAGAATTTACCTAGTGTGTATTCGAAAGGTAGTGGTTGGGGTTCCCCGTCTAAAAAAAAAAATAAAATAAAATAACATGACCTGAATTTTTTGGACCGATTTGCCAGATAGTGGATTTTTGCAAATATTTTATATAGTTTTCTTGATGTGATTTTCATGCTATGATTAATGACATATATTTATATAGCACTCATTTAGTATAATTTAAGAAAATGATGACTTAGGCGATTGCGGCACATGTTACATGTATTCAAAACCTAGGAAGCATCATGTCAGAGTTGATGTGTGGGGGTGGTAATTTGTTTCATTTGAACGTAGATCAATTCACACCCGAAAACGTAGAGATCTTTGCACCTCGACATGGAGTCGTTTTTGCCAAGAATCATGGTTTCAGAGTTGAAGTCGCTGAGTGCGATGCACTACTCGTCGTCCAAAGCCTACCATTTGATTTTTCACGGGCTTGAAATTTGAATGCTCATCTATTAAGTGATATAACAGTTCTGATAAACAAAATAGGCGTTGATACTTGTCATTTTGTTTCCCATCAAGGTAACATAGTGATCCATTATCTTGCTTCTTTTGTTATATTATTGACGCAACGTCCATGTGTTAGGTTGATTGCATTCCAATTATGAGTTTGTCGGCTATTTGAGACGACGATACATCTTTATAATATGTTAGCAACTTTAATTTTATTAAAAATGACACAATTTATGAAGAAGAAAGACTA